>NC_056733.1:281180381-281480381 GCF_019279795.1 Protopterus annectens | reverse complement strand
CAGATATCCATCTCTGTGAGACCTTTTTGAAGGGTGTTTGTGTCAGCTGGAGAGTCGATTATGGCGCCCAGTTTGCAGTCATCTTCGAACTTGGTGAGCCATAGTCCTCCCACATTAGCCTGTACCACAGAAAAGTAAATACCAAACAAGAGAGGTCCCAGGACAGAACCTTGTGGGATGCCACTTGTGACCGGTTTCGAGTCTGACATGGCTCCAGCAACTCTGACTCTGTGGGTTCTGTCTTTGAGCCAGTTTGTGACCCATCTTGTGACATAGGGATTTATATTTAGGCTGGATAGCTTATCTATGATGCCCGAGTGGGGTATTGTGTCAAATGCCTTTGTGAGGTCCAGATAGGCTGTGTGGACTACCTTCCCTTCATCTATGGCTTTGGTGACTGTTTCGAAGAAGTTGACCAGGTTCAAAAGGCAGGATCTGCCCTTGATGAAGCCAAATTGGGTAGGATCTAGTGTCTGTAGGTCCCCAATGTCTTTGTTTATGAGTTCCATGATGATCCTTTCCATAGCCTTGCAGACTAGGCTAGTCAGGCTTATGGGGTGATAGTTTCCAGGGTCCGTAGAGGCGCCACCTTTGTGGAGTGGGACCATTGTTGCTGTACGCCATTCTTTGGGCACATATCCTGTAGTGAGGCTGAGATTGTACAGCAGTTTTACTTGAGGGATTAGTTCTTCTTGGAGTTCATGTAGGACGCAACCCGTGACACCATCTGGTCCCATGGAAGCAGTGTTTTTTGCTTTGGAGAGGGCGGCCTTCACCTGAGCATCAGAGATGTTTGGGAGGCTGCACTCTGCTGGGATAGATACTTGCTCTTTTGGGGGGGGTGGAGAAGTTTGCACTGAACCTGTCTGCCAGGATATTGGCGATGTCTGTGGGTTCAGTGTATTTTTTGTTGTTTAGAATCAACTCAGAACAAGTCTGGGAGTTGCATCCCAGGTTCCTAACATAACTGAAAAAAGCCTTATGATTGTCTTTAGTGTCCTGTGCAATTTTTCTCTCGAAGCTGGTCTTGGAGGATTTTATGAGGGATCGTAATTTTTTGCTAGTACTGATCAGAGATGCCTTCCCTTTTAGGGATTTTGCTCTATCATGTAGTAGCTTCCTCCTTCTGTTGTACAGTTTATTTATGGCTGGGGTCCACCAGACTGGACGCCTGCCTTTGGATGATTGGGTCTTGATTTTGTTTGGGATAGCATGATCCATGCATTCCTGGAGATGTCCATAGAATGTGTTTATATAGGATTCTGCAGTTTGTCCATAGTTTCCACTGGCCCTGGGGCCTTGAAGGATTCCACTTTGGTTTTGAGAAGTGTGAAGTTCGCTTTCGAGAAGCTTTTCACTGTGGTTTTCTGGGCTGGGGGTGGGGTCGAGATGTGGATATCCAGTGAAATTAATTTATGGTCTGATCTTACCAATGAGGGATATACTTCTGGTATGGAGCATAGAGTCCCCATGTTGGTAATAAGGTCTAGTATGTTATCCCCTCTTGTGGGAGTGGTGACTAGTTGTTCCATAGCATTTGAGTTTATAAATTCCAGGAACCTTTGGGCTAAGGTGCTGGGGCTTGAGTAATGCTCCCAGTCTATGTTTGGGTAGTTGAAGTCACCAAATATAATGGTGTTCGGAGAGATCTTCATGTTCTCCAATGTTTTCAGGAAAGCCGAGTGGGATTCCTGACTTTGAGAGGGTGGTCTGTAGGATGCTATAAACTGAAAAGCAGTCTTGCCCATTGTCAGTTGCACATGGATGGTCTCCAATACTTCGTGCAATGCCACTAACCTAGAGGTGTGGATATCCTTGATAAATATGGAAACTCCCCCTCCTTTTGTGGTTCGGTCCGGGTTTGGGGTCGAAAAGCATGATATGAGGTATAACCTGGTAGTGCTGGGGTGCTCTCTGGAGCCCTCAACCAGGTTTCTGTCACTGCACAGATATCAATGTTCTCCATACTGAGGAGAGCTTTGAGTGCGTGCATCTTGAGGTTAAGACTTCTGGCGTTTAGCAGCATTACCCTTAGTTTCTTGTTCCTTGTGCTGTCTATGGAGGTGGGTTTCACTTTTGAGCCTTGCCTAAAAAAGGCACTATGGGGGTGGCAAGAGCCTTTGCCAATATCCGAAAGCCCAGGGGTGACAGGTGCAAGCCATCCCTAGAGAAGCAATGTGGCTTGTCGAGCATGTCATCCCAGGCTAACAGACACTGGATCCCCTTTGAATGACACCAAAATTTTAGCCAATTGTTAAAATTGATCATTTTGTCTTTATACTGTGGCATCATTCTAGGTGAGGGTAAGATGCTGCTCAAGGTCAGGGTCATACCGGCCTGGGCTACATGATCAGAGAGCTCCTCTATGTCTCTTTTCATGTAGTCGAGGGAGGTACGTCTCAGGTCATTCATGCCAGCATGTACAATGACTGAGTCATATTTGTATTTGCTTTGGAGTAACCTGAGTGCTTGCGTTATGTGGCAGATCCTAGCGCCCAACAGGCAGCTCACTGTGACCTTTTCTTTATTCAGCCTGGTGAACGGGACATCAGTGTGTCTGACAATAGAGTCACCTATTACAAGAGTATCAGGTGTGTTATTCATCCTTAAGGGCTGTCACTGCTTGGCACACTGACTTTGTGTGCTATATGTTGTACGAGTTTTGTTTTGGCGTAGCGTTTGCTTGGATGTCTGCTTTGGAGGTCTCTGTTGCTTAGGTAGATTTTTATTTAGAGCCTCCGAGTATTTTTTTGTGTTTTTATGTGTTTGGTTCGCTGTTGTGGTGGGACTATGGGATACTGGAATTGTGTTGTGTGAGGTTATCTTCTTCTCCTGACTGGTTACACCAGTTTTGAGATGAGAGAGCTCAGCCTGAAATTTGGCTATATGGTTGCATCTCTCACATATATTTAAACCTGTTTGGAGGAGGAGAGGGTTGTCCATGTACATGAGACAGTTGTAACATTGCCTCAAAATTCCCAGATTCACCAGCTGGACTGGAGAGGAAACCATTGACTGACCTTTGGACATGCTAGAGTAATATAGGGAACTGAATTAAAATGGACCAATAGGGGACAAGGTAATCGTAGAGAGTATAAGAGTAAGTAGTGCTTATGGTTTATTAGTGCTAACTTGTAAGATTACTTATTTGGGCCATTCAAACTCCTCAGTGATATACCAAGCAGGTAAAATGCACCATAGTTAGCCAATCACACAGGCTGCATCTGCAGCAAACCACTATAAATTATGCATACACCCTACAATCTGATTTTTTCCCCCATACTCTGCACTATTGGAGTACAGACTTGGGAATTCTAACTGACAGAATGCTAGTGGCTGCTGCTAGTCTGCTACATCTGTATGTTCTAAATTCTTGAGCTCAGTGCTGATGCTGCTGATGACAATAGGCCTAGACTGAGAAGGAGAAGAGTGTTCATGCCCAGGGTAACCTTCCAGGAGCTACATGAGCTGGAGATTGTAGAGTGCTACAGGGTTGACAGGGACATACTACAAGAACTCACTGAGCTCTGTCGCCCTCAACTCAGACCCAGAGCCAACAGAGGGGAACCCATACCAGTGGAAACAAAGGTAAGTGTAGACCTTAGAATACTAGCTACAGGTACTTTTCAACGACCAACTGGGGACATGATGAGGGTCTCACAGGTATCAGCATCCAGGGAACTCTACTAGTTCCTGGCTGCCATGCAAACATATTTACCTCGCACCCCTGAGGAGAGGGCCAGCAGTATGCATCTCTTCTACCATGTAGCACACTACCCTGAAGTACTGGGTGCCATAGACTGCACTCATGAACACATCAAAGCACCACCCAGTGAGGAGGGTAGAGTCTATGTCAACCACAAAGGGTATCACTCCATCAACTGCCAGGTCATATGCAATGCCCAGGGCATTATCATGAATGTGTGTGCTGGCAGCAGTGGCAGTTATCATGACTCCCATATCTGGCATGCAGATGTTTGCCAGGGGGGCATCCCATATGGCCATCTACTGGAGGATGCTGGCTATGCACTGGAACCGTGGATGATGACACCCATCAGAAATTAACACACACCTACTGAAGAACACCATAATGAGGCAAATGCACAAACTAGGAACATCATAGAGCATGTGTTTGGGCTTCTGAAGTCATGGTTCTAGTGTTTCGATATATCAGGTGGAGCCCTGCAGTACTCTCCAGCCACATGTGCACAGATGTTCACAGTATGTGCCATGCTACACAATATGATCCTGCAGAAACAGCTGTGGCAGGATCATCACAGGGAAGGAACACACAGCTCCCCACCAGTGCCAAGAGGAGGAACCCACTGAACCTGTCCCTGTTGGCAGATATAGGCATGCCCCGTATGCCCTGACCTTGGCAAACAGGCAACGCATAGCATGAGCACTGACAACATAGGGTCCTAGGGACTGACACCTTACTCCAACTCACATACATAGTAAAAAGGATGCCAGCCACACCACACAACCTGTACCTTACCATGTATTGGCTGTGTACTGCGTGCATCAGACAGACTCAGCTCTGCAACACAGGTATCTCAACTGCTGCATTCACAAGATAAGTCACTATCCTTTACAACAAATGTATGGGGTACTAGACTATGGTAGCATATGTATGGACCTACTGCATGTATGCAAGGGAATAGAGTGGGCTACTGGGCTACTTGCAGAGAACTAACAGCTATTGTGGGACAACAGGTACTCTGTCCAATACTCACTGCCCTATAATATGCATTAGGCCACAAAGCAGCAAAACTCACTGCAATATGCAAGGGAAATGCCAAATAGTGGGATCATAGGACAGATGCACAACTGTAAGTGCTAAAGTTCCCTACCGCCAACACATCAGTGTTCCCATACAACTGCAGTAACAGTATGTTTGTATGGATATATCAGCAGACCACACAATCCCATGGCTGTCCCAAACAACCTGGCTACATATTCTATTTTCCACAATTTGCAGAGGTCAAAGTGTATGCCTGTCTGCTGTTGATAGTGTGAGGAATTAAGCCTCACTTTCTGGAGGCCAGTGTGGCTCAGTGGGCTAAGTACATTAGCATGGTTGATGGTGTTTATGGTTCAAAGCTGGCTACACCAACATTTGCATGTGAGGTACTCCTATGGTTGGAGTCCCACAGACTGTCAATATGCCCCAATTCGTTACTGCAAGAAAGCTGGACAAAGCCAGAGACAATGGAGGGACAGACGGCCAAAGCTACAGACATTATACATGCTCTGAGTAACCAAGAAGATGGCTAGTATAACAGTGGGTTGCAAAAGGTCAGAGAAGCATCACGATGTAAAGGCCATCACTTAACTGTGTCAATACTTACAACAATTCAGTGGGCTCCATTTAGTAGTATATTACTGAAAAACACAACTGTATGAGGAACAGAGTAGACATATGCAGTGGAATGCTGGACACGCTGCTAAAACATGTACAGTGAGAGATGTGAAGACTATCACCCTGTGTGTGGTGCTATATAGAGTGGGAAATCTGGACAGAGCCAAGAACAGTAGTGGGACAAAAAGCCAAATATAAGGAGAAGGATTAACTACTGCCAGACAAATGTAGAAAGTTCAGAGAATAACAGGTCATGCAGTTCCATGGGTTTCCTGGTGTGTATGGAGTCAGTAACTTAAATGTCTGTCATCATTTCCTAACGTCACTCTATAATGATTTGCCACTGATGTACCAGAAAATCACAATGCTATGTAAAACGTACCATACATATGATGCAAAACTCTGTACAGTCTATTACAATTTGCACATTCAATAGGTATGAGTCATATAATACGTTCAAGACACAGCCGGAGAATCTCTTGGGTAAAATATCAGGGAGGTGCTGGACTGTTGAATCAAGTGTAGCAGCCAATTGGCTGCAGTACACAAAATCCCATACTGGAGTACAGCTAGGTCTGGCCTGGAGTCACCTTGTAAGTACTGACAATCACACCGGGCATGCTCCTACACTTAGCTAACTTGAGCCCATGTCTGATGCCTTATCTGTCTAATGAACTGATATGTGAAAATATGTCTGTGCATACAGACAGCTATGTATACATATCTGTCTCCCCCTATCCCCCTCACACATGATTACCCCATCTATCAGTATGTGGCAGACACACATATATAAATATATATAGGTAACGTGCACACACACACACACACACACACACATATATATATATATATATATATGTATATATATATATATATATATATATATATATATATATATATATATATATATATAGGGAGAGAGAGAGAGAGAGAGAGAGAAATGTGTAGAGTGATGTACACCCTCCATATATATATGTATTTAACACAGTTACATAATGCACACACACAGCTACACCTAAGATGACATCTCTGTTTATATATATATATATATATATATATATATATATATATATATATAGATCTACTTCACATGGTCGACATTTCAGAATGTTTAAGACCATATGATCGACATTTGAAATGTCGACCATGGAATAAAAAAAAAAAACACAACAAAAACTTACCTTCCACCCCCCACACCCCCCAGAACTTAAATATGCCAACTCTGAGATCGCACTACTTTGCAGAAGATGGAAATCTTTCCATTCCGCACTGTATGTAGATGCCAGTTCCACATGGTCGACATTTCGAATGTCGATCATATGGTCTCCGACATTCTGAAATGTCGACCATGTGAAGGGGACCCATATAGATATATATATATATATATATATATATATATATATATATATATATATATATATATATATATATATATATATATATATATATATATATTTATACACATGTGTGTGTGGGGATGTACAGATGTGTACACCTACATGCAGAATGTTGGGGTTATCTGCACCTACACACACAATAGTTGTCTGATGGTAACAGACCTAGGCTGCATAATGACATAATCCACCCAACCACAGAATCCTGTGCCTGTGGAATGTCACCCTGTAGACAGACAATGCTGAGCAGGTGGTGTAATGTGCAATGGCTTCAATGCAGGACTTGGACAGGCCATATTGCCACTGTCCAATTGTCCACCTAGCAAACTGCAACTGGCCAGAAATGGTGATACTGGTAACTCTACACATATAGAAGGGGTATTAACAGGTACCCCACTGCTAGGGCAGTAGATACAATAACAGCATAAAGCAGGTTAAACACATGCTATGTAATACAAGGCCACTTTGCATTGCCCACAAGTACTGTGGCTGAAGCCACATGTACACCAGATGTAACTGGCATGCAATAAATACTGTGAGCTATAGTCTGTAATAGTAGGTAGGTAGGGGTTCTAATCTCACATCAGTCACCTTGTGTGTGTGTGTTACAGACATGCCTATCTGGCCTATGTCTGTGCAATGGCCAATCATTTTATGCCCTGTGACTAGCATCCTCCTCAACATTGGCGTCCCTGTCAACACCTGTTGTCATCCACCTTAACATCACTGGCTGACAGTCACAAAATCAATAAGCTCCGTGGTGCATGCAATAAGTGCTTAGTGCTATAGTGTATACTAATCGATAGGTAGGGATTCTAATCTCCCAACAGGTAACTGTGTGTGTGTGTGTGTGTGTGTGTGTGTGTGTGTGTGTGTGTGTGTGTGTGTGTGTGTGTGTGTGTGTGTGTGTGTGTGTGTGTGTGTGTAAATATATCCCCTTGCAGCAGTGTACACATGCCTATCTCTGTGCAATGGTTGTACATTTTAATGCCCTGTAACTACCTGCCAGCCTCTTCATTTGCCTCTTTTACAAAGCCTGCTGATGTCATTCACCTTAACAGCACTGGCTTACAATTGCAAAACCAATAAGCTCCATGGTGCATGCAATAAGTGTTTAGTGCTATAGTGTATACTAATAAGTAGGGGTTCTAGTCTCAATAAAAGCAGCAGTGTGAGTGTACAAATGTATTCCCATGCAGCAGTACACATATGGGTGTGCAATTGTCATGCATTTTATTGCCCTGTCACTAGCTACAGGCCCTAAATAACCCACATCTACCTAGGCATAAATGCTATCCACCACCACCTACATTTGTATGTACAGAACACCCAGGTGACACATATCAAGGGTAGCAGGCCTTGTCTCAGGGTATGCATGCATGATTACACTGACTGCTTTCATTGTCCCTGACACACCATCCTACAGATATGCACCTAGGTAACCATGCACATATACATCCGCACCTTGCTGATGTCATATGTCTGATGTGCTGCCATGCCATCCTGTGCTGCTGTATTGCTGCCAAGTCTCCATAGCTTAGCCACTCAGAAACATACACAGTTCTTTGAGACACCTGTCATTCTGTAACACTACTGCCAATCTAACATCATGCAACAAAGGTACACAAAGTTTGATGTGCACTCATGACACATGCCAGCATACAGCACCTGTCATGGCATAGCACTACAGCACTACAAAACTACATGTAATGTAATATAGTCACCCTGTGCACATATTTGCATGTCCCTGCATCGATGGTATGGATGGCAGGTATGTGGCACAAGTATCATCGCATGCACAGGGTGTGGTGTGGGGGTGCCAGAGGCCTAAGTTGTGGCAAACAGTTGACAGCATGTGTGTGAGTCAGAAAGGAGTGCTGGCTAACTGGGACATGGAGAGGTATGATGTGTGTCTATTGGTGACCTGCATGTGACAGTGATTTTGAGTGTGTACACAGTCAAACTCAGTGCTAGCCCTACAAGTGTGTATGCTGGACAGCTGTGGACCATACATACCAGAGTGGACAGTTCACCATCTCTGGCCATGAACATGGGAACTGAATCTGGCAAAAATTACACTGGCACCACTACTCCCAGGATCAGATGCAGTGCTAGTAGCTGATAGTGACTGGTGTCTGCTGGGCCCCTGTCCCCCACGGGACCACCCAGGACCAAGTGCCTATGGCCTGCCACATAATGGTGTGGACAGCACACTCCCTTCTTTAGTGCTGAAGGTACTGCCACTACAGGATTTTGAGTGTGCACAGACACGTGGACTTTCAGCAGATAGTGTTGCTGACTTACGTCCACGTGTCTGATGGCTGACTCTAACCAGATGTTCCAGCACAGACAACATGCAGGCAAGGACTGACAGTGTCTCACCACACCATCTGTCCACTGCATCAGTGAAATGATCCATGGCATCACCAATGTGGTGGAGGGAGTCATAGATGTCTAACTGTGCTGCATCCATAATCCTGAGCATCTGCCTGGGCCTCCTGGATGGACCGAAACATGCGTCGAGTGACCCGTGATGTGACACCTGTGACAGATGGTGAATGGGCTGCAGACCTCCTTCGAGCACCCCTGTCAATCTGCCTGTGTGGGACCTAGCCAACTCTCTGGCTATGGCCAATGTCTACACTCACTGATGCCAAAGTTGCTACACTCTCCTGTTCGATGTCACCACACTCTGACTGTCTAATATCTGTGGCCTCAGGGGACTGGGTATGTGTGGACATACTGATTGTGTGCGGGGACAATGGGGGAGGACGTAGGATGTCAACCCATGGGACAGATTCAGTCCCCAACAACCCCACATGTGCCTCAATATAGCCACCATCATCATCATCGTAGTCCGATAAAACACTGACATCAGGTTGTGAGGGGCACACACTCCAAATCCGACATTCACCTATGAGGAGGAAGACAAAATAAGTACATTACTACCTGCAGTATTATGTTTGGTAATCCACACACACACATACAACTGAGGAGCCACAACTGCATTTACACATAACACATCTTATTTCTGATCCCATGCACAACACACAAACAGACTACAACATACACAGACAAGACAGGCCCTTTATAACATGCACTGCAGCTATGTCCAGTTAATGTTGCCAGTACTATATACCTGTAAGATAAGCAATATGTCAGTGAATCTGATAGACCACACCTAAAACACAGTGCACCCGTCTTACGCATACTATGACAATTATAGTATCACTGCCTCAGTTATGTACCATCTTCATAGTGTGTCTGAACAGGCATCTGTGAGTGATTACCTCCTGTATAGCAGACTGCATAGACCTTCTTAACAATAATGTGTTACTGCTCCTCCAAATACACAACTGTGATTACCCAGTCAATGCACTTCAGTTAACCCCTCCGAAATGGAACATACAAGTATTGTACTCTGGCTAAGCATAACAGTTGTGCCTAGGGCAAAATGGCAGCCCTTAACATTCATAGGTTATATATGATCCGTAAGACAACAGTATCACACTTACCAGGTACAGAACGTTGGACTCCAGCCACACCTGATGTACCTATGGAAATGTGGGGGAGAGGTACTGTCAGCAATACCAAATATGGCATTGTTGCATGGTAATATGTGTGTATGTCAACATGTACAGTAGCTAATGTGACACTGCCTACATTGCTGACATTATGAATATGTGTGCACAACTGTGCATTACCCCCCCCCCCCCCCAATGCAGATAGACTTGACACTCATGTACTGGTATGCAGAGGCTGCCAGAATGTCTGATACAGTATTACAGTGATGAACACAGGAAGCCTACCTGGACACTCCTCTGATGTGGATGCTGTGGCACCCACCTCCACGATGTATGGGCTGGTGGATGGTTGGGAGTCAGTGGATGATCTCAGGTTTGCCAGGAATTCCTCTGTGACTGATAGACTGATAGTGTTTTTTTTGCTGCAAGCCCTCCACCGGTGGCAGCATGGTCCCCGGCCACAGCAGCAGTTCTTTGCCATGCAGCATTGACCATATCTGTTGCCCAGTGTTAGACCTGCTCATAGGTTCTGTCCTGTGGCCCTATTTCGTTGACTGCTGTGACAAGGTCAGCCCACAGTGCTGCATGTTATTCACACTGCTGGCGACTCCTGGACAGCAGAATGTTATAATGCAGTCTGAGGCCATCCAGGATAACATTGTTTTCAGCATCTGAAAATGGTGGGTGCCTCCTTCGATACATCCTTCCTGAAAGAGAACAAGAGGGGAACACATCACAGGACCAGCTATGTGGATATCCACTATGTATAGACCCTGCACAACCAAAATGACCTGCACTACCCACTGCTACCTCCCACATCATACCGCACAGTCTATCAACACACTATGTATGTGGCTATCACCAACATAGTAGCAATACCAGCTATGTCCCTGTGTGATGTGACAGAGTATGCTGTATGTCTCCACACCCATCAATGCCATCTACTGTGGTGTGTCTCCTATGGGCAAAGTCCCACTACTATGTCATACAGCCACTGCCAAATGGTTATGTGTTATTATAAGTATATGGGGACAGTCCAGCAACACCAGTGTGCCACAATGACAGACAGCAATGCAAGTCTGCTGTAGTATATCTTCCTGTAGGCATCATACCTCTCCACTACACAGATATTTGCAGAATGTGTACGTGTGCCTTATATATGTGGTCCTGTTGGCACAAACATGTGGATGTCTGGCAAATGGTTTACAAATTAATTGATGGTTGTTGTTAGAATATAGAGAATCCTGGTTGTCACACGCCAGAACCCTCAGAAAAAAATGTATGCTACAGTAATATCTGTTACTCTATTCATACTCTTACTTTGTATGACCAATATGTACACTCTGTCACTGAGGTTGGGCCTGTGTTCCACCACTAATAATGGCTATGACCTGAATTCCTGCTGTAGGGGGTTGCCAGGTATAGCTCTCAAGTGATGAGATACGAATGTTGACAAAACAGTGACCTAGCCAGTGTACATCAGAGACAGTCAGGGACACCTTTACAATGTCTGGTCTATTCCTGTGTGACATTCACAGACTGAGAGGAGCTGAATGACAGTACATCATGTGATATGACAGCTGTGCCCACCCTTACTTACTGTTAATATGTCTAGCTCACAATCCAGTAGTTTTTGTACAGGAGCCGACCATTGTAGGAGGGAGTGAAAGGGCCACAGCTGTGATTTCATTCACAGCAGGCACAGTTGAGAGGCATGCCTGTAGCTGTTGGACAGCAGAGTATCAGCAACATGTCATTCCCACAGATGTACTACAGGACTACTATTGTAATTCCTATTCCCCATAACTGCATCCTCCCATCTGCATCCCATTATATGGGGACTTGTATGACATACCTGGTAGAGTGATGTAATCCTTTTGTGAACAAATCCTCAAGAAAAAAACTTGCTAAATCATACTCTGTCTTGGTAAAGCAACTTACAGACCTGTTTTCCATAGGCAGTTGCTTGCCTTTTGTAGGTCATGCACATTAACAGGTAATTGCCTGTGCACCAATCTATGGTTCAGATTTGCTAATTACATCCAAAATAGCTGGGTTGCACTTTCATTAGCCAATGACATGGCACCATAGTACAATACTTAAGGCCTTCATGTAGGCCTTGACCCCTTTCTTAGTCTTTGAGATGGATATTAGTGAAGTGTGGAGACTACAGCATCACAGAGGGTAGTTACAAATACTTTCCACTGTTGAGATTTATGAGGTATGTCCACAGTTTTGCATGCTATGTTTGGCCATTGTCAAATGACATTGTGATTATCTGGCAGTTCAGTGTTAAACACTGTGGGTTGAGATCAGTAAGGGGGAAGAGCCATGTGAGTGTCAGGCATCATGCCTGTCAGAATATGCATGCTGCTGCAGTAGCTGCTAGTATATCAGCTCACTATGTCTGTAGTAGCAAACTGTGAAATATGTCCCTGTTGCTTGACCTTTGCCCCCACCCATTTACATATGGGTGTTATCTGGATCTCTTGTTCTAGGGGATTGTGAGGTATGGTAGATCTGTAGCAGGTAGCCTAACATACAGCTGCAATTGTTGCAGGCTGCAGCTGCTGCTGCAGCACAGGACACATGGGGGTGTATGAACACTGTGGAGGACAGCAAGCTGTATGTGTCACTGAGGGAGCAATGTCAGCTCTGTTGTTAAAGCAGAGCCAGGATGAGGGTACCCATAACAGTCCACTCAAGGGATGTGTTTAAGGTACATCTGTTATGTAACAGTGCCAATCAGAGAGAAGTAGGTGACATATAGTAAGGCTATATGAATATGTGCAGTATGTCCCTATCTACAAGCCTTTGACTTGCAAACATGGGTAGCAGTTAATTCAGTAACAGCAACCTGTTTTGGTTAAAATTGCATGACTCAGTCATTATTTGCTGTATTCACAAGAATGTAATTGAAGTGCAACACATTGGATTTGAACTCAGGACTGTGGGTTGCATAATGTACTAAATGCAAGGCATTTAACAGACTGAGCTACTGAGTCAATGTTGCAGTAGGTGTATTTGCAAGATATATGTGCATGCATACAGTCTGTGACACAGGATTTGCATTAGTATGTGTTTTCTTAAGGGTATGAAGTGTGGCATTCAAATGTTTGTCATGATTTTCTAACTTCAATCTTTAATGACTTGCCAGTACTTTACCAGAAACATATGTTTTTGTGAAAACCATGCCAAAATTAGGGGGCAAAACTCTGGACATTCTGCAACAGTCTGTACAGTTGAAAGATATACCTGCTATCCCAGGCCTCACATACATCCATCATTATTTATTTGGCTGTGTACTGGTGTAGTGTCTGCATCACAGTCACAAGTCATCATCATCATCATCAGCCCCTTTTTTTCATTTTTTTCTTTAGTGCTGTTCTTACTTCTTCTAAGGTGGGCTCCTCTTCTTCTCTAATTGTAAGCTGGTTCTGGGGGCAGTACAGCTTCTGTCGGGTTTTCTTCATTCAGAAGCTACTGGAAATTCTCGTTCCATCTGCCTTTGATGTCCTGTGTTGCTTTTATCCATTATGAAGGGTGTCTGACTATCTTCTTTATCTTTCTGTCTTTGCCTTGCAACCTGATATAGTTTCTTTGTGCCCCTTACTGAGTCACTTTCCAGAAGTTGGTAGAATGCATCTGATGCCATATTCTTTGCTATTGCAACTACTTTCTTAGCTTCTTTGTTAGCCAACCAGTAGTCCTTCCTAGCTTGGTCAGTCTTTTCTAGCTCCCATTTCTTCCTGCACTCATTCTTTCTTTTGATGACTTCCTGGACTTCTGCATTCCACTACCAGCTTTCATGGTGTACCTTATTTCCATACCTAGCTCGGCCACATATCTTTTCTGTAGTCCTAACACATGCTGTTTTTAGGTGCTGCCACTCCTCTTGAACTCCACCTATTTCCTCCTCTTCTTGGGTTGCTAGAGCCCTGAGTAATTCCTTGAACTGCTGTAATTTGTATCCAGTCAACTTCCATGTCTTCAGCCTGGTCTCTGTTGACCTTACAGCCTTCTCTGACCACTGCTTGCAGCTGATTGTGGACACTAATGGTTTATGCTGTGGGCTGACTGTTTCACTGAGGATGACTTTGCAATCATGGATTCTATCCCAGTCCTTTTTCCTTACTAGGAGGAAGTCTACCTGAGTTGCATGTTGGCTATTCTTGTATGTGATCTTCTGACTGTCTCTCTTTCTGAACCATGTGTTGGCTACTATCAAGCCATTTGCCAGAGAGAAGTCTAGAATGGCTTCTCCTTCTTTATTCCTGTTATCCTACCCATGTGGACCCAGGCAGTCCTCATATCTTGTTCTGTCTGCCCTGATATGTGCATTCAAGTCACCCATTATCAACACCAATTCATGTTGTCCTGCTTTATCTAGTAGGTCCTGCAAATGCTGTCTGAATGCATTCTTTTCTTCACTATCACAACCCTGCTGTGGAGCATATGCTGAGATTATGAATACTGTCCTATCATTGCACTGTTGTCAGATTGCTGAGTCTGTCATTAATTCTGATAATATCCCTCACTGCCTTCTGAAGCCTCTCTCTCACCACAATTCCAATACCATTTCTAACCTGTCCCCCACCTGAGTAGTAGAGTCTGGATCCCAAGTCAAGTGGCTTTGCTGCACTGACCTTCCATCTTGTCTCTTGGATACATAGGATGTCCAGCCTCCTCCGTATCATCATGTCATCCACTTCCAAGGTGCGTCCTGTCAGTGAACCTATATTAAGCGTAGCAATTTTCAGTTCATGTTTGTCAGGTTGGTTTTACGTCCAGCTTTCACTCAACAGATGTATCCCAGGTAACCCAGGCTAGGCAACTAGACACCAACCAGCCAGTAGCTTATTGGCCCAGGTCTGCTGGGCTTTATGGTGGGCACACATTGGCCAATAGGGGCACATATACCCCTCCCACCATTAGCAAATGTCCCTGGCATGGGTGAGAGTAGGCCAGGTCCTCAACCCACTTATCACCGGTAACTACCCATCCCCATTTTTGGCGACATTAGTCAACATGACTGAATCACCTTGAGCCATATTTTACACAATCGAGTGGCTAGCCTTGCCACGGCATGCAGTATGTGATCCGTGTTCTCCTATCTTGAGGATACTGTGCACCACAGTAGATGCCCAAAGCAGTAGTCTGTACAACTCTTCCCCAATTGGGCACCATGTAGAGTCTGTGCTGCTGCCCACAGCTCCATTCATTGGTGAGTTTGAGATGGAAACACTCAGCATGTTTTTTGGACATGGGAAAAAACCCACAGAGACACAGGGAGAACCTGCAAACTCCAAACAGGCATTGGTCAGAGGTCAGGATCAAACCTTTTACCTTGTGCATGGGAGGCGAAGACCTTAACCACTAAGCCATTAACAGGCATATCACAGTCACAAGTACACTCCCATTTTTTGCATTATATGTACTTGCATTGTATCAGTGGTAATAAGTATATGTAGCTGGAAATAGCTGCTTTAATTCAGAGCTGAGTGGCCTAGTGGGCTAATGCAATGGTGCTGTAGTTGCCAGGGGCCCAGCTTTGAGATGTGGCAGGGGATATTATTTTGCAAATGTGCCTAACACTCTGAGAAACACACAAGATGATGAAGGCAGTTTCAAGTGGGTTTGTATGGATCGCAAACCTGTGCTAAAAATAAAAAAAAGAAAAGAAAAAGGGGTGATAGAAAAGTGGTGAAATGAGGGCAAGCAGGAGGAAATCATACTGACAGGCAGGTAGGAATGTGCAGGACAAGTGTTGAAAAGTACCATGGCTTTCCATTTCTTTGACAGCATCAGCTGTGCATTTTGACAGATTTTGTACATGAATTTGGACCCTCAAGATGAGAAAGCGGGATGAGGACAACAGAAATGTGTTGTCAAGCCAATCAGACATAATTTGTTGTGTCCAGTGGACACATGTGCGAAATGGAGAGCTATGTATGGGGCAGTATTTTTTTCATGGGACAGGTGTCCATTTTTTTAAGGAGAGAGCGGAATGTTGGGAAAGGGCTATAGGTACATGTGGGGAGGCAAGTTGAGTAAACAATGTTGCATTTGCACACATATAAGACAGGCAAGACAGCATACAGGGGTGGTGTGTGACACGTGGGGGTAAATAACTTGGATGGGAGGGTGTTGTGGAATCAGAGGTGCATGTGCCTCCAGGTGGCAGCAGCATGACTGAGATCCCCACCCATGAGCAGTCAACACTTTTCCTTCACTGCCCCAAAAGTAGCTATGCTGGTGGCTGGGTGCCAGGGCCCTCAGGCCCCACAAGGTTGTCCAGTCTGCCCTCAATCCACTGCAGGCATTGTTCATAACTCCTATGCACAATCCTGTGCACCATGGCCAGTAGTTGATCCTGGGTGACAACCCCCATCTGGGTCTGCTCCCAGGGGGATTGGCCCCATCCCCTGAAATAGTTTCACCCAAAGGTGGTGCAGGGCCAGCAGAGGGTGCACAACTGGCTTGAGTGCCAGATGGGCTGGTACCCAGTGCCACAGCTGGCTGAGGTAGGGTAGGAAGATCAGCAGGGTCTGGCCTACCCAGTCATGCTGTAGGTATGGAGATAAAGCAATAAACATAGGTGAGCTGTGAACAAAGCCATTGTTAGTAATAACAGCATGCCAGAACATTGGAAATAATCCCATTACAGTTACGTGCATATTATGTGAAACACAACAATAAATAACAGAACAGTCAGTATATTAACACTATGCCAGTAACAGTTACAGCATAAGGCCAACAGAAAATGTAATTCAAAAAGATATGTTAATATGCAACCATAGTAATACATAACAGGAATGAAACGCATGCCCAACATAAAGTTTATGGAACAACATATGTTAATAATAAACCACAACCAATACATAACAATAATAAATATGTGAAGATAAGGGGTGGGAAGAGTGAGGAATACAGTCCATTAATACCATCAAGGGCTATATAGTTGACAACAGTAATGCTAGCTACTTTACATGTCCATCCTTTCTATATGTGTAAATGTGCCCTATAGCTGTTGTAGCACATGCATATCTCTCAAGCTATCTGCATGGAACACTATGGGCCAAGCAGCAACACCTGCAGGTACACAACTACAAAGAACATTTGCACATCAAGTGGACCTATATAACTACCAAGGAGTACTGTGGGCTAATGTACTATTAATTCGATATTCTTTCTTGCTTATATGACTATAGTTTGGAAGATACATCCGTACTCATCACATTCAAGGCGCAACCTGGCCAGGCGACCTGCATGCGCCTCGACGTTGCAAGCTCTCACCTCTGTAGCTGTTGGGAGAGAAGCACACCATTATGCATACCAGTTTTACAGACATTAAAGGTTAAATATTGATGAAACACAGGTAAACGTACTTACAAACTTGTGGAACATTGCTCGCCTGGAATTCTTGGACCCAGATGTCCAAGAGAGCCCTCTTCTTTCTTTTCAGGTCGTTTTGGTGGTGATGACACTGCTCACCTGTGCAGGGGATACCAGTTGCACTGGTGAAGTCCCTTGCTAGCTGGTTCCAGGCCTCCATTTTGCATTCTGAGCCCCAGTAACCACCCTGCATGAGGCAGTCTTCATAGTTTTTGACTAGGAGTCTGACCATGACCCTGGACTTCTCAATGCCCCACTGCTGCATCTGAAAGCATGAACCCTCTCCAACACCTGCCATAGTATCCTCAGAGGTTGAACTCCAACATATTCTGCAGTATTCCCACTTATTACACTTAATATATCCTGTTTTCCAGCCATTTAACACCACTGGGCAATTTTTAAAAATGTAGCATGTCACATAACACTGTGAAAACCAGCTGAGTACAGCTCATTAGTGCTTAAACTGGCGATGTGTGGCCATTGACATCTGTGCTTTTATTTTATTAAATAAATAAAAGTGAAACTAAGTATATCAGATATTGGTATACAGGACATTATTAGCAATATTGCACCTCTCATATTAACTTATAGAGTATATTACCAGTTTATAAGAAGAAACCAACCATGTTTCCAAATATTTACACAACAATCTTGTTAATGCTACTGTTTTGAAATGGGATGATTTAAAGATGATTTAAACAGAAGTGGAGTGGATGATAGTGAGCTTGACATGTATTCTAATCAATATGAAGTATTCTCGTTATATTCTCTGAATATTCTTTTTCAGCAGAGGAGTGTGAGGACAGGCAGAATTTATGGGGGGAGGAGTTAAGGGTAAATAAGGGCATTTGTCATTTGGAGAAAGGGTATGAAAAATGAAGTAGAAAAAGACATTTCAGAAACATTCTGGGGCTAAGAAGAGAAAATACATTCTTTGAATGTCAATAGTTTACAAACAAAACAGGATATTAGTAACTGGGTTAAATTCTGCAGTTATCTCTTGTAGCTTAGAGAGATAAGCCTTGACAAAGGTCCAGGTGACCCAAGTTCACTAGCAGCTCAGGAGTTTGATGATGCTGGCAGAGGATGATGAGCATGCCCATTCTAGGGGAAAGGGTGGGGCAAGCCACAAGAAAGTAACATTCCCTTGGAGTAGAGACAGGAAACTGCAGATGCACTTGTGGGGGAGGGGTTGTGGACCTACATGCTGCCATACAGAGACAAGTACACAGGAGCAATCATTTGTGCAGAGAAGGTGCAGCGGCCAACGCAGTGATCTGGGTTGCATGTCCCCCCAGGGGTGATATAGGCTATTACTATAAGACCTTAATTAGCCGGAAGCCAGGGAGAACACAAGCAATCCTCATGGATTTTTGAATGATAGTCTACCAGGTAACTGTCACCACCCCCCCCCCCCCCATAATGTACTGGGTATATCTTTAGTAGGGAAAAAAAACCTGCTGTCAAACTGGGGAAGATTTGATGGTCAGTAGTCATGGAGTAAGGAAAGAAAAATATATCAGTCTTCTGATTTCAGGATATTAACTCTCTTTTTCTGTTGTAGAGAGGAAGAGATTAAAAACTGTGGAAGATGGTTTGCCTATTACAGTATTAAAACAACTGGTATTTTTTCTTGCATTCAAACATGCTCTGATTTGGGTTAAACACAAGTGATATAATATCATCATCAGTATCTATCTGTATATATAAAAACTGCAAGAAATAATACAGCCAAACTAGAGTTTTCATTATGTGATAAAGTACACCTCCTGTAATGGGATGTGTGCAAATGACCCCTTAAGGACATTAAGTGTTTCAGCTACATGGCTTCTTAGTTGTTTTTTTTTGTTGTTGTTGTTTGTTTTTTTTTCTTTTTAAAGTTTTTATTGTTGCATTTAATAAAGTAGAAACATATAGTGCACAGCCCTGGGATAATAATGGATGATTGGGGTAGTGTCACTTAGTAATGATAGTTTGGTACTTTGTTAGAAATTCAGAGACTGCTGCAAAATATTCCCTCATTAGCATAACCACTGTACTGCAAGGTCAAATTAGCATGGTAAAAAGTGGTTCCACCCTACTGCCTAAGACAATGCTAATACAAGGTACTCTGGAATCAGAAGTTTAGGACACTGGGCTTTACAGAAGGCATACTGGAAAAAAAAAGATACCTATTAATTTAAACCTGCACTGCACTCTCCTGAACACCTATGGTAGATGGCAGTAACAGGGACATACAATAAATGGTGCATGTATATGTGGGATGAAATCACAGTGCTTTGATACTGTCATGTCAGGCTGTGGCTAAGAGAGCACCCCCTGTGGCAACATCCATGTATGGCAGGACATGCCTGACAGTACACAATTGGTCCTGTATATTGGGCGAAGCACAGCAATGCATATTTTGAGTCAGGAACATGTGCAGTCTACTACAAGGTTTCAATATGCTGATGCAGAAAAGTGTGTAATAATAACATACTCACAGCTGCAGTTTGTATAGGAAAGGGATGAGCAGTATCACAGCACAATATGGGAGAGAAGATACCTGGGCATCTTATGGGGTTGGGGCCAGCATGTAGTCATATGGGACACACACACACACGCACACACACACACACACACACACACACACACACACACACTAACACATGTAACCCACGCCTATGCATATTTTGCAATGGACCGAAAAGGCAGACAATATCTGGAAGAATTCCTCAGTTAAGAGGCTGAGGTGCCACTGCAGGCACTAAGTACACATAGCATTCACATCCTAGTCGAAGGTAATACAGAAAAGACTTTTTATAGCCAAGTTTGGCAAGAAATGGTGCTGGATATTAATGCTGTGGGTGACCATAACTGGATTCTCCATCAGGTTTGGGGAAGGATTGTCAAAAGCAAGATACCAGACATTGCCAAGGGCGTGTCCACCACAGAAGCTCAAAAACAGCTCATAGAGAGGACCTCTTGGTGTCCCTGTCTTGGGGAAAAAGAAGTAGATCCTCATAACTGGTGGTGATCTGGATGTTAGAGCTGGGCCAGTGATGATTACATGAGTATTTCCATAGAACGCACCAAGTTAGTGTTACCTAATACATTTTCATATTTTAGAATGCAGTGCAGTGCATTTGAAGCAGAACTTATTCAGCAACCAGCTTTGAAATATTTGTCCCCAGGTGCCCCCAGTCTGCAACTACAATGCCCTGCACAACAAGTTGTCTAGTTATCCATATCCTATTTACAGATTCTGTCATATAACTGTATGCCTGTTGAGGGGTTGCTATTTATTACAGTTCAGCCACAGGTATTTTTTCGTCACACAGGTTCTAATAGTAGCAGGAAAGGTGAAACTGGCTACATTGCATTGATGTCAGCAGGTCACCTATGGATGATGGCGATGGCAATGTGCACATGGCACAGTCTCATGGCACAATGACACTGACAGCAGCGCAAATATTTGAAGACTCCCTTACACATCCCCCAAACATAGCGGGTTTGTGCCGGTAATAACAGGCCAAATCCCCTGCCTCATAAGTGTTTGCTAGGCATCCCATTATCTTTAAAACCTACCCAAGCTATCCCGGATAACCCAGACCAGATAGCATCTGGGAGGCGACTACCACTGACATGCATAGCAAGGAGTAGTGGTCTGACCTAGGTAAAACACTTGCCATTAATCCAAGGATATGCAAGGCAGTGATCGAGGCAAAAGCAGCTGCTATACCACTATTGTGGAATTAGGGAACATGCGGTGTGACCAACAGGATAATGGATAACATCCAGCCCCCTGCACAGTTAGATAAACTATAGGGACAAGGAGCAGTCATCTCTGCCACAGTTTGTGGGTTACACACGAGGGTCATCATCCATGGCTCCAATTCATATCTAACATTCCCTACAAATACAGACCATTGCATGTGGTCTGACTTCTGACTGGATGGTAATTGCATATATATTGGGTTCTGTACTGACCAAAATGTGCAGCTGCTAAATGTAAAAGTCACCACACACAAAATATCTGTACAGCTTTTACATTTGCCTGATATAAGAATCACAGAAATATTAAAAATTATACATGGGACATTACAAACTAACTGGCAATTAAAGGAGCAGAAGCTCTTTCAGTTGTTGTATCTGACAGCCTGTGGGCCAAGAGGGCCTTGATGGCAAAAATTTGCAGTCATACACCTAGGGCCTCATTGAAATGGACAATGTTGTAGAATGCCCTCATAATAGTGGTACTGTCCACTGCAGTCCTTGGAAACCATGCTCCTCCAAATGCTGCTGCATAATGTTGAGAAGCTGGTGTAGGATATACAAAACTAACACCTGCAAAATTCCTAGCATGTCCTCTCTAGCTTACTGTAGCTGAGCTGGATAAAGTTGGATATACCACAGTGTCCACTTGGATGGGCTAGCTACACATCCATCCTGAGTCTGCGTATGGGAGACACAATTCCCCAGACTTTTGTATGGTATCCCTATCCACAAGGAAGCAGCCCAAAATATGCTGGTTAGCCAACTGGTGGTACGTTAGGTGCTGATGGTACCATCTACATCGCACAGAGGGCTGCAGTACTTCTGCACTGCAGTTAATGGTACCAAGAGTGGCCAGTAACATGTGCTGCTATGCTATAGCTGCTGTTATTGTAAACATTCTAATGTCCTGTACACAAGCAAATCCTAACATTCAGAATAGGTGATTGTTATGGTGCAGTGTATTTGCTTTTGTTGGTATCACTTGCTTATTCACTCTCCTTCTTTTACATCTGGAATCTTGTAATTTCCATATCATTATGCAGTAATTTGCATACACTGCATACTGTGCTATTTTTCCCCTAATGCAATTGTGCTACTTGTGTCTCTGAATCACCTCCTCCCTGTGTATCGTCTCTTTCCACACTATTTAGCACAGCACAATGCTCTGTCTGTGAATATTGTCCTTAGTTCTTTTTTTTTTTTGTTTTATTCAGTAAAATCTACTGTGTATAAATGACTTTAAGAGACTGTCAAAGCACAATGAAGTCTTTTAATTAATGAGGAACCATCACATCACCACATGCACAAACCGGTGTTATATGCTTTGATGACCTGCATTACCAGTGAACACGGAAAGCAGCATGTCCACAACAAGTCATTCAGATGTACCTGACTTTACACTGTATGGTGATGAAATCCCATATTGACAGGTATGGACTCTATCCAGATGGATAGATAGCTTTCAAACCATCCCATTGTTTTTAAACTGAAGCCAGAAATGTTGTTTTTATACCAACAGGATATTATCAGCTATAGCAAACATTTTTGTAAAATTTAGATAGATTGCAATTTACATGCTGCCCCTATCATTACAAGTTGCTAAATAATCAAACAGTTTCATTATAGCTGTGGTGGTGTCATGACCTGCTGCAAAACCATGCTGAGTATATGATGAAATATGATGTTCCTGAAGGTAACATTTGATTTACTGCTAAACCACCTTCTCTAACATCCTTTCAAAAGGGCTAAGTATACTATTAGCCTGTAGTTAATCAACTGCATACATGTTACTTCTTTTGGAATACAGATTATTTTACTTTCCTTCCATATTTCAGTTATCAGCTATAATTTAAACATCTATTAATAAGAGTTATTCATTGGCAATTTGTGGAACAATCTTTCTGAGGTAGGCAAAAAGATTATCAGCTGAAAAGGTACTATTTTTTTTCAACTAAAATGTAGTCAACTCACTGTACTACAGATTATTGGAAGAAAGGTAAACACTCTCTTTTCTCTGTTTCTCAGCCCATAACTGTGTCTGAGTGAAAAGGCATGTTCTTGGAAACTTTATCAATGATGTTTAGGAAATATTCCTTAAGGTGTGTACTGTATCCAAGTTTGTGGTCAGAGTGAAAAGGTCTTGCCTTTCTTTAGCTGGATGGCAAAATTAGGCTAAAGTGTACCAGATGTCTTACAAGCGCTCTGTACAAAGGAAGATTTTTGGCTACCTAGTAGAAACATGAGACCAAAAACTGAAAGTCCTGGCAATGTAAAAGATAACCTACTGTTATGACAAAATGAGTCTGGCACTTAGTGTGGACAACTGACTCTGTGTTGTTAATAACCTGCTTTCTGTAGCCAAAAGTAGAACATTTGAGTCTTTGAACCTTTATTTGCCTGCTGTGCGACTCTTATCAAGTCATATAGCTAGGCAATACTTCCAGACTGCACCTGTAAAGGGACCTTTGTGTCCATATCAGCTTCTCTGGTCAACAAATGTGTAATGCAAAAAAATTCTGAAACTCAGGCTTACACTTGTAATGCATTTTTGCAACCCACCTACAGCCCTGCCATTTATGTACACTAACTCTGAGATTACTATACCTCAGAGTACAGGGATACTCTAACATGCTGCAAACTCAGAATAAGTCTCTTCTTCTTCTTTTGGCTTTTCCTGGTTAGGGGTCACCGCAGCAGATCACCTCTCTGCTCATGACTGGCAGTGGAGTTTTACGGTGTCAGGTTGCCAGCCCAGCGGCCAACCTTCCACAGTACACACACACACACACACACACACACACACACACACACACACACACACACCTAGGGCCAATTTAGAGTATCCAATCCACCTACAGCATGTCTTTGGGATGAAACCAGAGCACCTGCAGGAATCCCACATGACCACAGGGAGGACATGCAGACTCCGCACAGAAGGCACCCCAGCTGAGGATCAAACTGGAGAACCTCTTGCTGTGAGGCGGCAACGCTAACCGCTGCACCACCGCGGCCACCCCAAACTCAGTATAAGTCTGTCTCCCTTATTCATACTTAAATTTCCACTGTTCTGAGGATCATTTATGATTGTCTAACTTTCAGTGGGTACTTAAGGATTTCACCCACATCTTAAGTCCACCTGCACTAACCCTTGAAACAACTCCTTCAGATTGCATTTCACTGCTCAGATCTAAATATGATAAACTCTCTGAGTGATTTGCACTTCCACAAAGCCTAAGGTAACTTACATATCTGGCTTTCCAGAATGGATCTATCTATACATCATTGCATTTTGCACATTACACCCAGCTGCTGAGGCTATCTAACCATCTCTCCTACAAACTGCAAAAAACTATGTTAGAAGCGAGTGTCCATGCATGACTGCCAAACAAAGTAGGTGTACAGATGCCTTACACATTCATTGTTATTCACTACTTAACCATCACAGATAAAATGTCCAATGCAACACATAAAGTCAGAAGTTACAGTCATCAGTATTACACGTCCTGTTTTATAGTGAGTGTGATTAAAATGAAACAGTACAACAAAGAAAACAATGGAATTTAACACTGCCCCCTTCAACAGCATGAGACAAATATGTTTATTAGCCTTGTTATACATCTATACTCAAGAATGTGAGCATACAAATCATGCTAGCAAAACATTAACTCCTGCTGACTTTGGTATTCTAATTTTAGAAATTAAACTGCACTGCCAGAAGTGATGACAGGAATAAAAAAAAAAACTAGCATAAAGCCATAAATGTAGAACCAGCCTACCATGTACAGAGTATTATGGAAAACTTTTAAGATCAATGTAAAAAAGCAGGAAATTACCTAAATAGTTGACAGAACTGAAAGACGAGGGAGTATAAAAACAGCACTGCTTTTTAACAACATACTCAATAAAATGGTAGGATTTGTCACCAGACAGAAATAACAGAAACAAGGTCCAGTCATTAAATTTTGAGTTAGGTTTGGATAAAGAGCAAAATTTAATTGTTAAATTATCAACAAAAAGTTTCACGTAGAGTGCAGAAAGTAATAAAAACATATGACTGAAGCTGAAAGTTACAAAGCAAACTTTGCCAACTACCTCTGACCAAAATCATTAAGAAGGGATTTCCCATTGTAGCTTTTAAAACAAAAATGAAAAAAGACATAATAAAGATACATATTTCCCTTAGAAAAATGAGAAGACATAACAAAGCTCTGCATTTCTCTTAGAGTTACTGTATTTATTTATATATAGTCTATATTTATGTATATATACGGCCATATTCTGTAATGTTCATGGAATCTGGCGCATTTTCCCAATATTAGCACAAAAGCTGCAGATAAGCCTGTAATATGCAAATTTGCCTCAGTGAACTTAGAATATGTCGGCACAAAACAGAACTGACCAGCAGCATCAGTGCATTGTCTAGCAGTCATAACTACTCTGTAATTCATAAAAATTGGCTCATAAAGCTTGATGTGCATTAACAAACCTATGGAAATTATACAAACCTAATGCAAGCAATATAACATTTGAGAGTAAAACATATCTTCAGCAATCCCTCCAGTAAGCCCACAGACAACTATGGATGTGTCCATACTAATAATATACAATGGAATCTGTAAAATATCTAATAAAAAGAATTAATAAAGGAGAAGGGCAATCACGGCCAATTCGTCAGAGCTAACATTAGCTAACAAAGGGTGCAGGACATGCATGGCAAGCACAAGTAACACACACACGCACACACACGCACACACGCACACACGCACACACACACACACACACAAACACACATGCACACACACACACACACACACACACACACACACACACACACACACACACACACACACACACACACACACACACACACACACACACACACACACACACACACACACACACACACACACACACACACACACACACACAGAGACACACACACACACACACACACACACACACACACACACACACACACACACACACACACACACACACACACACACACACACAAACACACACGCACTGAAATAGAGAGATAGAAAAGCAGATGTGGGGTATGCGTGAAGAAAAGGGGCACACGATGTATAGTGAAATAGGAAAATCTGAGAGACAGTAAGAGGGGCATAATATAAGAAAAGGAAAAGACAGGAAAAGAAGAGAATGACAAAACAGCAGGTGTACACATATAACAAATATCACAAGACATGACTGACAAAAGTCAGAAATAAACATTAAGGAAAAGTAAGGTACACAAATGGCACATTCTCCAACATGGGCCACAGAAAGTTAACAAACAGGGTGGGGATGCATACCAGCCATAGTGAAATGCAGAAATACATATGTGCATATGCACTATCGCATTATGACATGTTACAAACTGTGTAGCAGTCATACCTGGATGTGTATGACTGATGGCAGCTTTGCGGTATAGGATAATAAATAGAGATTACATTGGATATTGAATCTAATACCCAAGTAGTCTGTCGGCAGTGCAAGTGTAAGCCAAGCAACAGCACAGATGAGCAAATGCAGCACATGAAATGTTGGAGAATACCAGCAGCAGACAGAATTGAACTTCCAACCATGCATGTGAAAGGCAAACAACCAAGCACAGTAAAAAATAGCAATACTATAGCAAAGCGACAAACTGGCTATTCATTACTTAAGTAGGTGTACATGACTGAAATAGATATATAATGGAATACACATGTCACAGACATATGCCGTGTCAGAGGCAACACACAGGTGTATTTGTATATGTATGACCTTTATTGGCCTAACAGGAAACTATCAGAAAGCAATGTCAATACACATACACACACCAATGACATGGAAAAATATATTTGTTGAAAACTATGATTAATGCTATGTAACTACTATCAGGTTGTGCACATAAATTATGTCAAATTATTCTGGGTAATACGAATCACACATGTATAGCAAGAACAAAGATGTAAGGTGAGCAACAGCCATCAACTTGTATTCACATAGCCTGCATATGTTTGGGTCTATATTATAGCATCGAAGTCTTAAAACTTTGAATGTTATAATATCGACCCCTATTCAGCGAATGCTTGAAAAAGCGTAGCTGCAGAACACCGAATATTTTCCTATGAAAAGTATTCGGTTGGCCATTTCTGCAGCTTTGCTATTTCCTCGACTGTGGTGTGAAGGTGACGGACCAGGTTAAGGTAAGTGTGCACACCGACTGAGGGAAGGTGAGTGTGTGGTAGTTAGGGAACTTAGGGACAGAGAGCGGGTAAGGTGAGTGTGCGATAGTTAGGGACCTTAGGGTTAGGAAGCGGGTGAGGTGAGTGTGCGATAGTTAGGGACCTTAGGGTTAGGGAGCAGGTAAGGTGAGTGTGCGATAGTTAGGGACCTTAGGGTTAGGGAGCGGGTAAGGTAAGTGTGCATTAGTTAGGGACCTTAGGGTTAGGGTTGGGTTAAGGTAAGTGGATAGCTAGTAGTGCATGCATGGTTTAGTGTAGGGTTCTGTGAAGTGTGTATGTGTGTATTATGTATTTTGGTGTGCTTCAGCTGTGTGTGTGTATTCTTGGAAGAGTGAATTTTTTCCCTTGGAAAAAAATTGCTGTTCTGAGCATTCGAGTATATCACATTTCGAGATTCCAAGGTCGAGCTTATGGTGTTCGATATTTTGGAATTTCAATAATGTGATATAGACCCCATATGTTTAACAGCCATAGGGCTGGCACAAGTTGACCTTCTAACAAAACAACTGTATGAAAATGGATGATAATCCAAAGGAAAGTAAACACATATCATGCATATGTGCAAGATATATGACATACATACAAAGAGGGAAGAGAGGTGGACAACATGGGCCCACATCAAGGAGGACATGCCAGCAAAGCTAAGTAGATAAATGATAAAGCAGAATAACACTATGTAAGAGGACACATTGCAAATGCATGTTTACACCACATGGGGTGGTACTGAAGTCAACCCAAGCTACATTGAACTGCATTTTTAGTATTGTACCTGAATTTTGAAATGGGAGGTATTTAGACCTCTATGATAATTTATATATTAACCTGTAACATAATTGTATGTAAAAATGTTTTTTGTTATTTTTTACAAGGAGCTTATCTCCCCAGGCCTCTACTGAAAATGGACATGTATCCAGTTAGACTAGCCCGGTCAACAAATGTAAAATAAAATAAATAAATAAAAATGTTGCATGTGCAGACTGCATTGTTGATAGCAAAAAACATGGCCATACATACATCACACACACTGTATTGTGCAATCATCTAACAGCAAGAGACATAGGTAAACAAGCCAAGAACTGGTATCACATAGACATGTATACTGTCATACCAATGTATAACATGTGGAATAAAACACCTGTGGTATATATATATATATATATATATATATATATATATATATATATATATATATATATATATATATATATATATATATATATATGTGTGTGTGTGTGTGTATGTATGTATCACTGATCATGGGCATGACTGAGCAAAGCACAGTCCTGTGAACAGCAGTACAGCACAAGAACATGGATTCAATGACGGTTTACAGTCCTAAGGTACAATGGGGTTTCTCTTTTGATCGGAATATATACAGATACTTGTGCATAAATCAGAGCATTTCTGCTCCATTTGTTGAAATATGGGCATGTATGCGAATAAGCAATGCATGTGAAAATGTACCATAGGCCAAAGAAAATGTTGCTGTATAAATCAGAAATACCAAGGTGTATATATGAATGGTACGGTGGTGGTCTATGCATTCTGTAAAGTAGCACTGCACATATATAACAGACACATTTACATAATACAACATGGCACCATCATTGCCAGTATATTGCATACACAAAGCCAGTATGCCAGTGTGACAGCAGGACAAGTGTCATACAAAGCAAAGGGGCAAGGAATTACCCCAGTGCTTTGTATGACACAGGGGCAAGGACTTGTCCTGGTGTCAATCAGACATGGCACAGCAACCCACAAATCATACACATCTCATTGTGTTATTTGTGAAGTATGGACAAAATGTTGTTGGAAATCTTGCATCAGTAGCAGTATGTTAACTTGAAAATACATAACGATGACACACAGGGCACAGTGCATTGGGTGCAACAACAATATGCTGCACTGCATGAATAGGAGTACAAATATGCACACAAATAATGAGTACCACACCTGCCCCATGGAGCAATGTATGCATCAAGTTCAGAAAATCATGGATATCAGCATGATGACTGCATGTCTAATGTGATAATGTGTGTCATGCAACATTACGAGATAATGCAAAATGTCACATGACATCTGCAGGGTATAGTTGGCTATGTATCACTAAGCATGGCAGTAATATGCTATGCATGCACAAGTGTGCCTATACAGTCCAACTTCTTATATGGCAAACACCACGGTGGCAGCCATACACAAGTGGATTACACACACACAATTCTTACAGTCCAGAGGGCCTGCCCTGATGAGGATGAACATCACAAATGATCTCATGGGCTATTTCCCTGAATGAGTCCTACATAGCCCACACCATATCCTGAAAGAAATTCTCCATCAGGTCCCTCATCTGTATCCAAAAGACATCAGTCATCACCTCCCAGATTTAGTCCAAGAAATTGTCTGCTGGTGGTGGGTGGCATTTCTTTGAGAGTGCAGCAGGAATGATGGCATGTGCAGGTCTAAGCCCTTCCTCATCATCATTATTATCTCTATCATGGTCATCAACATTATCCGAGGACTCAGACTGTGGTCTGGCATGTGCTTGTCTCTGGCACCTCATTCACGGGTCCCATGATCTGTCAAGGTGAATTGCATAATGAGAAAGAAAATACAGAATATGCATACCTGCAACTATATGAGTACATGACATACCCACTGTGACACAATGCATAGTAAAAAAGTCAGCATGACACATTACAGTAAGGTATGCCCATAGTCAAGTCTACCACCATATGGTATGTAGGTCATGAATCCAAACAATAACAATGAAAACCACATGACTATCAGGCCACACATTGCTATGCAAGCATGGCTGTCATGAAACACAAGCTAATGAGAACATAAAAATGTAACAGACATTAACTATAATGCCATCACCATGACCTGTGCACACAAGAAGAAAGGTATATCACCACATTACAGGTGTCATTAAAACCACATTGTCATATTATATGACCTAAAAGGGTTATGTATAAAGTGTATAATAAAATAAAGGTGCAGCTAGTGGGTGGATATTCATGCACATGACACATTTCATATGTCCTATTATCTGCAGTTATGGATTAGTTCAATAGAGGCCTATGTCAGGCCCACTATATCCATCACAGAATGTCAGCATGTTACTCTATGCTATGCCATGGCATGCATAACAGCTTATCTGCAGAAATCCTCCCATTACCTGAACAACTGTTTACCAGCCATAATTATGCATGACAAACATGTGTACACGTAGATATCATGACATATGAAAACAAGCATGCCATGACACTGGGGCAAGCAACAGTGACATGTGTCTACATTGCAAAACAACTACTACACTGTTAGGCAACTGTGAAATCAACAACATAACACAACAACAGTGACTTGTACTTGGTATTACATTAACAAACAGACTGCCTGAGAGAATATAACTATTTCCATGTTTCCTGTCTTGTGTGCATGTGCCTTGCACATTTATGTCAGTGTGTGAGTATGTGAATCGCACACAACTGTAACACAGACATTGGCAACCTTCAAAGACTGGACCCCACCCAGTTTGGATTCTTGAAGGGCTGATCTTGTCTCCTGAACCTGACTGACTTCTTCATATCAGTCTCCAGAGCTGTGGACAAGGGTAAGGCAGTCCACACAGCCTATCTGGACCTCACCAAGGCCTTTGACACCATCCCCCACTCTGGAATCATAGATATACTTACTAAGCTGGGCATTAATCCCTACGCCACTCGATGGGTTGCCAACTGGCTTACTGATAAAACCCACACTGTAAAAGTAGCCGACTCCAAATCCAGCTCCAGACATGTGACAAGTGGAGTACCTCAGGGTTCAGTCCTGGGACCACTCTTGTTTGGCATCTACTTCTCTGAAGTACAGGCCAACACTAAGGGACTCTGGCTAACAAAGTTCGCAGATGACTGCAAACTGGGAGCCATTATTGAATCCCCAAATGATGTCGATACTCTACAAAAGAGCCTTACAGAAACAGATGCTTGGTGCCAGAGCAATGGGCTCAAGCTCAATGCCAAGAAATGTATAGTTATCCCCTTTGGGAAAAAACATGTACCCGTGAATTACCATATAGGTGGCAGTACACTAAACACCGAAAGTGTGATAAGAGACTTAGGGACACAGGTGGACAGTTGTCTCACCTTCAATAACCACATTGCCACAACAATCAGGAAATCCTTCTATGTGGCACACCTCATCACTAAGGGCTTTTCATCCAGAAAAAAGGAGGTCATTGCCCCACTGTACTAATCCCTCATTAGACACATTATAGAATAAAATGCCTCATTTGGTATGTACCTCTCAAGACATCTGCAACAACTGGAAAGGCCACATAAAAGAATCACAGGCCTAAAGTAGATGCCCTATGCTGACCGCCTTAAAAAACTCCAGCTATACTCTGTCACATATCATCTACTCAGAGGCGATCTCTGCTTAACATACAAGGTCATGTCAAACCCAGAGCTGTTGGACATGCTACACTTAAAGAAATCCCAATCTCTCAGAGCCACACGCTCCAGGGATCTAAACCTTGTCATCACAATAAACAAAACATGCTGGAGGGATAGGTTCTTGACCCAGAGACTCCCCAGACACTGGAATAGACTGCCCATACATGTCAAACAGAGTGCCTCTTTGGCCCTCTTCAAAAGGAACCTTAACGATTGGATGGGAGAAAGGAAATTCACCCCGGGGATCATGTCAGTCACCCTGCTATACAGGGGTCCAGGGAAGTAAATAGCGTGGGAAGAAATAGCCAGGGAATTGTTATGGCTAGGCTTGTATAGGCCCTAGGGCCGATAGCCTAGTACCAACATATGAACCTATGAACCTATGAACCTGTGCAAGTAATGAGTCATGTGAACAGCCACCAATTAACATATTTGTGTAATGAAGATATAGTAAGATGGCAATTCAGTGGGAAATATAAAATCTATATGCAAATGAGATAATCAGTGCAACATGATGTAATTAGATAGTTAGGAGTTCTAATCTCACAGAAGTCGACTATGTTCTTTCACTGACAGCAATATCAAATCTTTGGAATGCAAAACAACATCTTAGAAATATTGGACAATCATAAAAACAGTGACAGATATATAAAACCATAGTTTATTTCTTAGAAATAGTACTTCCTGTCTGTCTACTTGGGAATCAATGGCCTACATACATTTTTTAGCAATCACTATGTATATCACTGCAAAATGCAAACAGTATAATGCTGGTCATTGATTTTGTAACAGACAGATATAAATGAAGAACAGAATGGCTATGCGCACAACTATCCCTAAACACAGGATACAAATGTGTTGCAACCAAAACATAATTAGTCTTGTAGGCAGAAGCACTACCATGTTGAACTGAAGTGCATGCCAGGCATACTCTGCCAACAACAATCCAAACTCTGAAATAGCAGACACACATTCAGTATGTTAGTAGGCAGGCTATGCACAGCACATCAGTTACTGAGCATCACAGACATACATACAAGTGTGTCAACACCTACTGTGCAAACAACAGACAAAACACTATTAACTCATAAGGGAAACATCACAAAGAAAAGCACTGTGACAGTTACCCATAACTGACAGTCATCTAGGTTGTGACATACAGTTCACATTACCTTCAGCAAACATGTCCTGCTCTTAATTCATATGTAAACATTTTCATGAAATAAATACTGTTAATCACAAGGATTGTATGACTATTGCCACTACCTTACAGATGCATGCATGGTAGTCTTGCGTTAGTAGTAGTATGCACGGGAATGCAAAAAAAGCCAGTCTTCTAACAATGATCAGATGTATTTTAGTTAAAAAAAAATGAAAATGTAGTCAACATACCTCTCTGTCTGAACTTCTCCTCCAGCCTGTGCATCTGCTCAGTGTACAATGCTCCATTCACTGAGCATTCTTCATCACCTGCAAAAGGTAAAATGCATGTATGAACGACAAAGATTATGTAGGTATAAAATAACAGTGAAATACAGTGTGCAGCTCATTTTCTCTACCAGTTACATTAACTTAACAGAATCTGCATACTCATTTGTGATGTGTGACACACAATACTTAAAACATTAGAAGACTAGTGAACACAATTTGGAGGACCTGCGATTCAAATCTGCAACTCTTAGCTTTGTTCACACTATAACCCTGACATTTACCTACCTAGTTAATACATCTTGGCTGTGACTGGATGAAGGAGCTGCAGTTAAACAAATCAGAGGTATGACCATGCAGGGATGGCACAATAACATGGATCAGGCCTTCCACATTACAAGATGGTTAAACTGCAGTCCAACTTTCACCATGTGCTGTGCATTTGTAAACCAAAACATGCAAGCCTAATTGCATGTTGGCACAGTGAGCACAACAAAAAACACAACTGTAACATTTCATAACTCAGACTATGGAACACTGTCATATAACATATAGCTAGCTGCTCTTAACTGATAATTATGAATTCCTGTTCATCACATACATCAGAATGTAGTTTAGATAGGAGGGCAGAAAACATATACGCTTATTTTCTTGTTACATAAGAACTTATATATCACAAATATTCCTGACATTAGGGGATGTCCCTGACATAGAGTCAAAATTAATATCTATCCATCTCACTCCCTCCAAGTAACAGTATGAGAAGGGCGGTAAATTGGAACAATAACAGAGGTATACTGTGCATTCATTTTTCCAAAGTGATCATATTCCACATTTATTCTTCCTAACTGTCCCACTATGTCCCAATCTTTACATACAAAACTGCAGTAAAATAGCTGCTGTTGGCAGAAAAATTATGGATAATGGAGATGTTCATAGAAATTCAACAAATAAACACTATAGTCTTCAGCATGCACAAAATACATGTAAACATCAAAAAGCAGGTTCGATACAAGCAATTTCAAAACATTTGCATAGACACAGATCAAGTTTTAATGAAATATATCCCATACATAAATTTAAACCCACAGTTAACCATGATATATGCACCTTGGCCTCTTGCTTAATAGGCTGAGCTAATACACAGCGCAATACCTTCCTTCTTAACAAACTACTATTGTATCTGCGTATCCTTATTCCTGAGAATAATGGAGGAAAATGCAACCATCCAACATCTAAAAGCTATAGGCTCTCATGGTCTACACAACTACCAAATAGTATCAAGTTTTGCAACATACAATGTATGGCAGACACTCAGACGGTCTGACCTGTGGCGGTCTTACATTAATCTATTCAACAAGTAGATATTTAACAATGATGCATATTTTGTAAAGCAGAGGTGACTAAGGGATTCTGTATGGCTCAATATTCCCACATATAGAAGTACACTGTGTGATACTCTCGTAGTATTAAGGATGAAGGAGAAATGAGTAGTCATCAGCAGCCTAGGTGCTACAGGCATCAGTGACACACAGCCATACTGGATGTATAAAAGATGTACTTTATAAGCTGAAAAACAAATCAAACCCATAATTGCAGTGAGAATAGTCATCTTGTCTTCTTGATTCTCCAAATGAGCTAATTGTCAAAACAGCTAAGCAATGCATTTAAGAGGCATGTATCTGAAATATGGGTCAAATCCCTGATTTTCTTAGGAATGTACAGTTACACGTAGGATTATGACACTTAAGGTAGGCATCCACTGGTTGACTCCACACCTTGGTGACCCTCTGGTGACGATCCTCTACATCCCTCTCTTGCAGATCATTGTAACGGTGGTGAACCTGCACTTCAGTCTGGTAGATTCCTATGCAGCATTGATGCTCCCTTGCAATCTGGTTCCAGATGTTGATCATAGCAAAGTTTCAAGGTCTGGCTGTCATATGATGCTCCACTGCAGCATAGATGGTCAGCATCTGGTTGGTCTCCTCCCTGGTCTAATTGGGCGCCCAGCCATGTTGAAGTCTCCACGAAGCAGCCATTTCGATGAGAATGTTAACATAGCAAACTTCTAAAAATTACTTACAGAGGTCACACTCATTTCACAAGAGCAATGGTCTGATCTGCAGTGGTCTATATTATGATATCACACGCTTAGAAGAGCGAACTGCACTTAACTGACCCCATGTAAGCGAAAGCTTACAATGTTGAAACCTCAGAACACTGATTTTTTTCCAAGGGAAAAAAATCGCTGTTCCAAACCAAAAAAAATAAAAACACCTGTAAAACATTACATAATGTGGGGGGCTTTGCCCCCCCACACCCACCCCCTACTTAAATATACCAACTACAAGATTGCACTAAAGTAGCGAAAGCGGCCAAGCAAATTCTTTCCCAGGAAAAGAATTTGCTGAAAAGCCGCTTCGCTATTTTGCCTTTTCGCGCTTTTCAGTTCGACAAAGATGCATTCGACAACCTGCATCTGTGACAGTATAATAGGGAGGCGATCTGCAAATGTTTCAATACCACAGTTTAAAAGTGGTGCTTATGGGATGGTCTCAGATCATTGGAAGATAATGGGCACATGCTGCATATGGTCCTGTTTAGTGATACCTATTGGGTATGTGTGTGGAGCACCTTCCTGTTACATGAGCTATTGGTCAGTGCAGTGAATTTCAAGAACTTGCAATGATGTATGCAAATAGGATTCCAAAATCTTGAATGTTAATGAACCTCATTAATTATGTGTGGTACAAATGGGACTTAAAGCTGTGTGCACATAGCTGGTCTTACTTTCTGTTATACCTGACTCATAAATAGCTGCAAAGGTAATGTTGCGCCTGCTAGCATTGCTGGGGTGGGATATGTTTCTCTTCTTATAGATCCTATGTTATCATCTCTCCTTAGAAATGTATGATGCTTTTAGGGAAAACTGTGTGTAATAAAAAAATGTATATGACTACTGGAGGGGTTTACCTATATGCATACAGGTGGCCACATCTGCATCACTAACAAGCAGTGATTCCATATATGCAGTTGTACAGAAAAATGTAAAGGGCACCAGTGAACAGTACGTAAGGTTACCTAAACAAAATATACGTATATTTATTTTTATTTTTATTTATTTATTACATTTGTTTACCATGTAGTATCTGACTGGGCTAGGGGCCCATTTTCAGCAGAGACCCAGGTCGAAAAGCTCCACAGTGATACAAAAGCAACAATATTTCAAAGAATACAATCCAGGCAATAGTACAGTAGAATGTGAGAATATGCAATCTTAATAGTACAGTTCAAGCTAAAGAGTAATACAGGAAATAGTACAGAAACAAGCAATAGGACAATACAAGTTTGTTTGTGTCTTTTGGCTTTTCCCGGTTAGGGGTCGCCACAGCGGAACTCCGGTCCGCTAATGATTGGCAGTTGATTTTTACATACAGGCTTGCCAGGCCTGACGCACAGCCTTCAACGAAGGTACGTCCATTCACGCATGTCTCCACGCAGAAGACGCTCTAGCTGAGAATCGAACCGGACAGCGTCTTACTGTGAGGCGACAACGCTACCGCAGCACCACCACCACAGGTCAATAGGACAATACAAGTACTGGAATAATTTCTATACTCAGACAAATTGATATCAGAAGAATAGGAGATTTGCTGAGAACTGTAATAGATGTGGGTTAATAATTATCCGTGTGAGTGGCAGGAGCACAGCGAGTGGTTAATTAGGTGTTCCTTTAGGAGTGATTTGAACTGGTTGTGGTTGGGGTTTTTTGATATTGACTCTGGATGAGTGTTCCAAAGTCTGGCTATTGTGTGTGAATAGAGGGAATTGCCATGACTGTTGTGGAAGTTGGAAACCTTGAGTAAAAGTTTATTAAAGGATCTGAGAGTTCTACATTTGTTACTGGGTTGGACTAAATAGGAGATTGCTGGGCAGTCATTGGGGTGATAAATTATTTTGTGGGTTAAGTTGAGCTGATTATATGATAACAGGTTGGGTAGTTCTAGCCAGTTTAGCTGTGAGAGGGTTGCACAGTAGTGGGATTTGTGTGGATGATTAGTGGCATATTTAGCAATCTTATTGTAGCACTCTTCAAGGTTGTTACAGTCTGGTTTTCAAAGGTTTGCGAATATAAGTGATCCATACAGGAGGGTGGATAGCAAGTGTGTGAGAGCAGTGGCTAACCTGGCATTGGGAGTTAGGAATGATTTGGCCTTGTATAGGGTGCCTATTTTGATGTGGACTTTTTTGATAATTTGTGCAATATGCATATCAAATTTGAGGTTATCATGTATGGTAATGCCCAAAAGCTTAGTGTGGTTAGTGGGGATTATCCTGGTTCCATTTGTGGCTGTGATCGAGAGAGGAGGCAGGGAAGATTTTGGCTTTCTGTTAGTAAAAACTAAGATTTTGGTTTTGTTGGGATTTAAAATGAGTTGATGCTGAGAGAGGTATGTTTCAATGTCCTGAAAAGATGATTGCATTTTTAGTTGGAGTTCATGGGGTGAGGAGGCAGAGCAGATAAGGGTAGCATCATTGGCATATTGTAGTGTGGAAGCTAGTTGAATTGCAGAACTAAGAAGGTCTGTGAATATGATAAAGAGAAGAGGACCGAGTATAGAACCCTGGGATACACCCACAGAGATGGGGAGTGGGGGGGGGGGGAGTTTTCCCATTTTGTGGCCTGTTGTCGATTGTAAAGATAGCTATGGAAACAAGACAGGGTTGAAGGACTGAGGCCATAGGAGTACAGTTTATTAAGTAGTAGCTGGTGGGATACAGTGTCAAAGGCTTTGGCCATATCAAGAAAGATGGAAGAAACAAGCTGGCCTTCATGCATGAGGTGGTGGATGGTGTTAGTGAAAGTTAGGAGGGTGGTGCTGGTACTATGTTTGGGTCTAAAGGCCTGCTGAGTACTGGAAAGGAGGTTATTGTACTGGAAAGGAAGAATATATTAGCAGCAACTCTGTACAGTCTCTGATAAACTTATGGAAAGCAATGGATTTCGACAGTATCCATATTCATTGATGCTTATTAAAACATGTGCTATAAATATTGCCTCAATAAAACTATATCAGTGTTTATGTCTATTTACCATGTGCTGTCTGTGTTATGCTTATTGATAGAAGATTTCTGACAGTTTCCATAAGTTGTTCAATTGCTATTGCACAGGTATTTTCTGCTAACAGTAATATAGTTGTAGTTATCACTGATTTTCATCTCATACAGATGAGATGGGGATAGCATTCACTGCTCACTACTGATTGTGTTGATATAAGCTATTCATGTATAACAGTTCAGGTTACTATGACTGTTTTTTCCCACAGGTTGTCTAGGCTTATGTTGCATAACATCTGTTGATAGTACAAGATGTGTGTGACAGCCATCCAACATTACTGTTTTAAAAATATGTTATGAGTAGTATGTTAATGTGAAGTGCATACAGCAGGAAAGGGTCATATAGTACAATGGTGTTATATATAGCTCTCATATCCACTGTTATAGGTTCAAATCCCACATACAGCCTCTACAGGTATCACAAGTTCTAATTTGGTCCCATGCCTTATATATTCAGGTAGTGTTTTCATATCACATATGTTGTTTTATATGTCACATTACTATATGGAACAGGGACTATTTCATATCATTTTGCATGCACAGAAATGCAGAGAGGGTAAATTGACATAAGCTGTCAACATAATCATTTCCAGGCTGTTGCAGTTCATTCACTGCAGGTAACATCTTTTTTCAGTACTGTTACAGGTTCCGAGGGAATAGTTTTCTTTCCTTGAGTGGCAAGTATGGCACTTGCCAAGGATTTTGGAAACAGAGTTGGTGCTCCACTTTGTCATATTTAAATTGCATTGGCTGTTCATGATGTGTTTTGGAATCCAATAGGCATGAGAAAAGTCCATAACTATCCTATGCTAAATAAATAAGTACTCAGACTGATTCCAGCATGACTTCTGAAATTGCATCCCCAAATGGTACGCTGAAGTCTTCCTTTCATGTGCTGTTCTCTCCGTAACTAGCTTTTGGAAGCCGGCTCATAGTAAACACATAGACCAGCAATGGCAGTTTTGTCTCTTTTAAAAGGGAAGGCCATATTATAACTTTGAGTGGGCCTAAGACTTTACTGGTGAAACATTTCACTGTAGACAGAACTGGGACAGGATGCCCCAGACATTCAGTCATTTAGATTTCCATGACAATCTTGTAAACAGTCACCGCCTCCCCTAACAAAATAAGCAAACAGAAACACAAACAACACACTCATATACTCACACACACAGACACACACACACACACACGCACACACACGCACACACACACACACACACACACACACACACACACACACACACACACACACACACAAAAAGTCTAACTGGAAAGACTCCATGTCAGTGTTATAAGAATTACTTATGCAAGACTGAATAATTTTGGAAATGTGAATTTTTGTTAACTATGTTTTCTGCAAGGGGGTTTTGTCCTCCAATTCCCCCTCTTATAGCGACTTCGTGTCTATACTCGCTACTCCATTACATGCCAGCTCTGGTGTCACTGCATATTGGGTAAGGGCAACAAACTTACATTTCAATTAAAATTGCAGAGGATTAAGGCTCTGAGCTATAAACAAGCTGTAACCAAAAATCAAGGCCTACAGAGTCTGAGCCCTTCCACCTCCATTTGTCTGCTACCTGACTCTGAATAAGTTATTTAACCAGTCACCTCTAGAAACGGTAGCCCAGTGGGCTTATCTGGTTAACAAATGTATGAAATAAAAATTATTTCAAGTTTGTAATTTATGAAGTTATGCTCATTCACAATTCTCATCCTTGAAGTTATAACAAGTTGCCAAATGTAAAGTCACTTCTAAATGCATGTCTTTTTTGTGCTTTTTTCCCCCTCTGTAAAGGTAGCGTTTAAATCACTTCCTGCTTATCACATATCACACACCTTTGTACACTGACGGAGAGCTCCATGCATTATTTCATGAAAGGATAATTATGTCCAAAAACTAAAAGCAACAGTTTCTTTCCCTTGTGTGCATTTCTCTTCCTAGGGGATGACAGGATGATGGAATGATCCCCATACTTTCATATATTAGAAAAGCATGACTAAGCAGTGTCTTCCACCCCAATCCCTGGGGCACTTCTGCTAGTCAGCGCACACCATGCTGGGGCTGAATGAAATCTCATGATACCTTCTTCAAGAATTTGTCTCCCTTGCTTTTATATCATTTTATGTATCACATCTGAAAGTCTTTTGCTAAGGAAAACAAACAGAATACTTGAACTCATTTTTGTTTTTTTTCTCACTCACTGAGGTCAGAAAGCTATTCAGGTTCAAAATTCCCAATACTTTGACTTTGCACTGTTATATAAAGCTGAGGTCTTTCCCTCCACTTGGACTGTAAACCTGTTGCACCTTTTAAAGTATAAAGGTGAATCAATGTAAACACAACAAGCTGGTTGATAAATGGAAGTTGTAGCACAAACAAAACCAATAAATATGAAACCACGGCCAGTGCAAAATGGACACTTTATGAACATGGAATGACACTAAGTTTTTTTTTGCTTTAACCAAAGACATCATTAAACTAAATGCCCAAATCTAAAACACTCATTAATGTAGTATTCGGGCTGGTAATGTGGTTGTTGTACTGTAGGGGCGCTGTGGGGAATTCAGCATGTACTGTTGGTTCTATATTCTCTGGTAACTTGTTGGTTCTGTGTAGTAGATGACTTGCAGAAGTTGTGTGAAGAAGCATGGGTGCGCACCTGGAGGCTCTTAATAAAGAAAGGCCTTACAACTTAATAAACCGTGTGGTCTCCTTCATTACCATGATGTAACATATTGGCGACGAGCAGATGGGATGCCTCCGAGTCCGCTGCGAGTAACCTGGTGAGCTGTAGTTCATGTTGGATGACGAAGAGACGGGGCCGACTGGAGTGATGTCTGGTTCCATGTTGGGGTCACTAGTAGCATACGACTGTCAGACACAGACCTGGGAGGAGTATTGCGAAGTGTTGGAACATTTTTTTGAGGCAAACCAGATAATGGAAGCGGGTTGGAAGCGAGCCATATTGCTAAGCTTGGTGGGCAGTAAGACGTACAGTCTGATGAGGAACTTACTGAGTCCGGATAAACCGGGGGACAAATCGTTCACAGAGTTGACGAGTTTACTTCAGTCACATTATAACCCGAAGCCGAGTGCAATAGTCCAGAGGTTCAAGTTAAATTCAAGGACTAGAATGGCTAATGAAACGGTAATGGAGTATGTCGCAGTGTTGAAGGAACTGGCACAACATTGTGATTATGGGGACAGACTGACCGAAATGCTATGAGATAGGCTCGTATGTGGCATTGCAGACGACCGCATACAACGCAGATTGTTAGCGGAGCCTGACTTGTCGTTTGAAAAGGCTTTGAAGTTGGCACAGGCCATAGAGACAGCGACTGAAGACATTCGTGATTTACAACAGAAAACCACGGAAGGGGTTGGAAGCAGGAGTGCGACCCCACTACCAGTGCATAAGGTGGTCGTGGAGCATATTTCACAAGGGAAGTCTGGTCAGTATGTTTGTTACAGGTGTGGAGGTGAACATTTGTCACGGAACTGTCGTTTTTTAACTGTAAAATGTCATGCTTGCGGGAAAAAGGGCCATGTAAAGAAAATGTGCCGCTCAATACCCTCTCGGGAGCAGCGAAAAGGGGAGGAAAAAAGCAGTATGATGGAAAGGAAGGAAACCGAAAAATAAACGGCAGTATGCACACCACATGCGTGAAGTTACAGATCAACCAACCAGGGAGCCAAGAAGTGTTCACAATGTTTAACGTGAAAGAGGCCAAGTGGGAAAGAGTTGATCCCATTAAAACCCAGTTGGACTTAAATGGTAAAATGGTGCAGTTTGAAGTTGATACGGGGTGTAGTGTCACAGTTCTGTCAAAGGCAGAGTATGGGAAGTTATGGCCCAGAGAAGCTCGTAAGCTGCAGGACTGTTCGGTGACTTTGAAAACCTACACGGGTGAAATAGTTCCCACGTTGGGAATGGTGAAAATGAAGGTAAAATATAAAGAGCAAGTCAAAGAGTTGCCAGTCATGGTGGTAGCAGGTAAGGGACCAAACCTGCTAGGCCGGGTGTGGTTAAAGGAGCTAAACATGGACTGCCTTCCGCTCCATAAGGTAGAACAGCCGGGCCTGACCTTGCAAGAGGTGCTAGAGAATAATGAAGAAGTATTCAAAGAGGAACTGGGGACCTGGAGGGGTCCACCAGCAAAGATACACGTGAAAGATAACGTAACGCCAAGATTTTACAAACCCCGTCCTGTACCATATGCGATGAAGAAAAAAGTTGAGTTTGAGTTAGAGAGACTCACTAAGCATGGTATAATTGAACCAGTAAAGTTTGCAGAATGGGCAGCACCAATTGTTCCAGTATTACAGCCAGATGGTAGTGTACGTATATGTGGTGACTACAAGTTAACAGTGAACCAAGTCTCGAAGCTAGAACAGTATCCCTTGCCGAAGGTGGAGGATGTGTTTGAAAAGTTGTCGGGAGGTGAAAGGTTTAGTAAACTGGACCTCAGTCAAGCATATCAACAAGTAGTGCTGGAAGAAGGGTCAAAGACGTATGTTACCCTGAACACACACAAAGGTTTGTTCCAAGTAAATCGTTTACCTTTTGGGGTTTCCTCGAGTCCAGCTATTTTTCAGAGAATAATGGAGGGACTAGTGGCAGGAATTCCGAGGGTGGCTGTGTATTTAGACGATATCCTGTTGACGGGTAGGAACATTCGAGAGCATCTGGAGATGCTGAATGAGGTGCTGAGTCGACTGCGAGAGGCAGGTCTACGGGTGAAGCGGAGTAAATGTGCTTTCATGGCAACGGAAGCAGAATTCCTGGGCTACAAGGTGGATGCCTCAGGCCTACACCCTCTGCCAAATAAAGTGGAAGCCCTTCAACAGGCACCAGCACCCACAAATGTTACAGAACTGAAAGCTTATTTAGGCTTACTTAACTATTATAACAGGTTCCTGCCAAATCTGTCAACACTGTTAGCTCCTTTACATAAGTTGTTAAGGAAGGAGGCTCAGTGGTCGTGGAAAAAGGAACAGGACAGAGCATTTGAACAGTCCAAGGAACTAATGCAATCTTCAGAGGTTTTGGTGCATTACGATAGTCACAAAGACTTAATTTTGTCATGTGATGCCTCACCCTACGGATTAGGGGCTGTGTTGGCACACCGGATGTCAAATGGACAAGAGAGACCCATTGGGTTCATGTCACGAACTTTGACACAAGCAGAGTCAAACTATTCTCAGATAGATAAAGAAGGTTTAGCTGTGATGTTTGGAATCAAACGATTTCACAAATACCTCTATGGGAGGAAGTTTACCATTTGTACTGATCATAAGCCTTTGTTGTCATTATTCAACGAGATGAAAGCGGTACCACAGATGGTTTCTCCTCGCATTCAGAGATGGGCAGTAACGTTGAGAGCTTATGAATACGAGATTGCTTATAAGCCTGGAAAACACCATGGTAATGCAGATGCACTAAGTAGATTGCCGATGCCAGGGCATATCCAAGAAGAGGAAGCGGAGGACCGAGTTTTGATGATGGAAGACATAACATTGGTGTCTGCTAAAGAACTGAGAGTTTGGACACACAAAGACCCGGTGCTTGCTAGAGTGTTTCAGTGGGTCCAGCAAGGCTGGCCAGTTCACCAAACGGATCCAGTTTTTCGACCTTATGAGGTGAGGAAAACAGAGCTGAGTGTACAAGATGGATGTGTCTTGTGGGGGGCCAGAGTGATAATTCCGTCCCCAGGAAGAAGGGCACTTTTACAGCAGTTACATCAAGGTCATGTGGGCATTACCCGAATGAAGGCCTTAGCACGAAGTTATTTTTGGTGGCCAAAATTGGACCACGAGATTGAAGTCGTTGTGAATGAGTGTAAAACATGTCAACAACATCGCAACTTGCCGGTGGCGGCGCCACTACATCCATGGGAGTGGCCGAGTAGGCCTTGGCAGAGACTTCATATAGACTATGCAGGACCATTCATGGGGGCCATGTTTTTGATAATCATGGATGCTCATTCGAAATGGATGGATGCTTATCAAGTCAAGACACCCACTTCTCTCGTTACCATTGAATGCTTGAGGAGGAGTTTCAGTAGTCAAGGACTGCCAGAGACTATTGTATCCAATAATGCTTCATGTTTTACGAGTGAAGAGTTCAAGGGTTTTCTAAGAAAAAATGGCATCGTACACATTACATTACTTCAGCGCCTTACCATGCAGCTACAAATGGTTGTGCTGAAAGAGCTGTTCAGACTTTTAAAGCAATGATGAAGAAGTCTGGAGAAGGAAGTTTAGCAGCAAAAGTATCAAGGGTGTTATTCAACTACCGTATTACACCACAATCTACCACGGGTTTGTCACCTGCCGAGATGTTGCAAGGACGTAGATTGAGATCCACGCTGGATCTAGTGTATCCAAATGTCCGAGCTAAGGTGGAGGGGACCCAGTGGAGGCAAAAAGAATGTCATGATAGACGACGGAGAGAGAGAAGTTTTCTGGAAGGAGATGCAGTGATGACGCGAAATTTCAGTTATGGGCCTAAGTGGATTCCAGGGTTCATTGTGAAGAGCACTGGTCCATTGTCGTACCAGGTGAGGTTGAATGGAGATTTCGTAGTGAGGAGACATGTAGACCAAATTCTACGGAGCGAACAGAAGAAGGATGCCATGGAACTGCTGGCCTCGGAACTACAGTTAAGTTCGGAACCAGGGCTCGCAGTGGCAGGAGGATCGCAAATCGAGGGAGACCGCCAGAACGTGGAAGGAGAGGTTTCTGAGGATCCAACCGTTCCAGGGAAGGACACACCGATACCTGAAGTGGTAAAAGTGACACCAGAGTCACCTAAGGTGGTACCACTGCGCCGTTCTAAGCGTGTGCTGGTTAAACCTAGTTACTTGAAGGACTATCAATGTTAACAAAAGTGCATGTATCGATTACCAGCCTTAAAAAATAGTAGATGGTATGGTAACCAGTTAATAACTAGCCTGTTATTTACAAGTAAATGATTAAATGCATTGTGGAACTTGTTCCCTAGTTTTGCTTATGTAAGACAGTCTGTCTTAGCTTAAAAGGGGAGGAATGTAGTATTCGGGCTGGTAATGTGGTTGTTGTACTGTAGGGGCGCTGTGGGGAATTCAGCATATACTGTTGGTTCTATATTCTCTGGTAACTTGTTGGTTCTGTGTAGTAGATGACTTGCAGAAGTTGTGTGAAGAAGCATGGGTGCGCACCTGGAGGCTCTTAATAAAGAAAGGCCTTACAACTTAATAAACCGTGTGGTCTCCTTCATTACCACGATGTAACAATTAAGTAAAAAAAAAATAAAAAAATTAACAAATCACATGACTGTATCAACCAATAAAATCAGTGGTTAAGATTTTTTAACTTAAGCATACACTTATAATTAAGAGCTCCATTAACATCTGGAAACATGCTACATTTAATGAAGTCTGCCATCTCAGTTCTCTGGATTCAATTAATACTCACAATTTCCTCTTGTTGGACACGCATTAACATTGTCCAAAACAGAAACTAAAAAAATCTTAAAATTAAGAACACGCTTGTTTATGTCTTTGCCTAAGCATTATTATCATTCCCTACTTTTGTAGCATAAACATGCTGGTAAATCCTATTTTTCAATATTCTTGAAGTAATCTTGAAGTAAACTGGGCTTTTGTAACCACGTACCCCCAAAAACTATATTCATCTTGACATATTTCTTTTTATACATCTTGAAATAGTTTTGCTATACTCCTGATTATTGGCACTGTATAACATTGTATTGCTACTTAATGCCTTGTAATAATCCTGTAACATTGCTGTTTAATGCTAATTTATAATGAAAATTGTATAATATGTTGGAGCTTTTCTCCTCGGGCCTCCACTAAAAAAGGGCTCTTCGGCTCAGTCCGGGTCAACAAATGTAAAATAAAATAAATAAATAAAAATAAATAATCCTTGCATAAAACATTCACATGAAAGACAATGTGCAAAGTAAACAACATTTTTAGAACCACAAAAAATAACCTGGACTGGTAAGAGATTAATTAACTGAGCTCATAAAAATAATGAATCATCAGAAATGTATTTAACAACAGGCACAATTAAAACACTTCTTGGTCCCCTTTTAGATAATTCAACTTTTCTTATATCTGTTAATAAATCATGTAAATTCTTACTTTTCTTAGTCATAAAAAATGGTTCACCAACAATGCATCATAAAATATCAGGGTAACGTTGAAGATTTTCCACTTCTCTTTAATAACAGACAACTTTAAATGAATCCATAGGAAAAGGCAACAAATTACTTTTGCTTTATCTCTATATAAGCCACTATCACCATCTAGTGTCTTTATGACAATACTGCATGGACCTATTAATTCAGTGGCTTCAACTTTATTAAATTGTCTACTTAAAACATTATTATAAGCATCACTCAATACTTTATTATGAAATCCTCTACAGCTATTTTTTAATCTGCATATTTCTTCTTTAAAATAAAAATCTTCAGTAGTATTTCTTTCTACCCTACACATTTGACCATATGCAATGTTTCTCTTCATACTAATAGAATACGTACTAGAATAATGCAACAAAGTCTGGGCTGGATTCCAGAAGCTAGTTGGGGACAGAGCAGCATGCAGAAGGAAGACTTCAGTGCACCAGCTGCAGATGCAATTTCAGAAGGTACGCAACAAACAGCATGAGTATTTACTTAAACAGAGTAGGATAATTACAGATTCTGCACACACCTCTCAGATTCTAGAACACATTGTGTGAGTCCAATGCAACATAAATACAAACAAGTGCAATGGCAACTCTGTTTCCAAAATCCTCAGTGAATACCATACTGCACCACAAGGAAAGGAAGCTATTCCTATGTAATTCGTAACAATAGCGACCAAAAAAAAATGTTACCTGCAGTGAATGAACTGCAACAGGCTGCAATCCTGCAAGCTATGTAGGAGGATCTGGCTGTCCATCCTAGAAGGCAGCCAGGTATATATATATATATAGAGAGAGAGAGAGAGAGAGAGAAACAGATTACAACAAAGCCAACTCTCAGCTCAAGCAATCATTGACAGGTACCACACGTTTTTGCAGATATTTTGAGGCAACCCCATAACTCTTGAAATAAAACTATGTCTGAACCTGGGAACACTGGCATCCTGGACATTCTAGCGACATATGGAAGATGCTGTAGAAGTGCTTCAGACAGCTGCCAGTCATATCCTCGCACAATTCCTGGCAGCAATGTGCAACAAGGTAGATGACCACATACACTATCCATCTACACCCAGAGAGCGGAGAACAGTTAAGCACCATTTCAATAACATTGCAAACTTCCCCCATGTTCTTAATGCAATAGACTGCACCTACATCCCTATTAAGACCCCCATTCACCCAGAAGCATAAAGACACATCAATAGAAAGGGGTGGCTATCCCTGAACTGCCATGTGGTATGTGCAGCAGATGGAAGCATACGAAACATCATAGCAACACACCGTGGGACTGTACGTGATGCTGCAATATAAAGGGAAAATTATCTGAGGGCTGCACTCCAGAATGTTGAAATACCTGAGGGACTACTACTGGGTAAGTATAGGAACGCAGCTAGGATGTAAGCTAAATATATCCCTTGCAACATTATTCATGATGACAGCATATGAGTTTTCCTTTCCACAACATGTGACTGTGGTTATCCACTCAAGCCATGGCTAATGACCCCAGGCAAGGAACCTTCCAACCCTGCAGAGGAGGACTACAACAGAGCACACGCAACATGAAATATCATAGAGTGTGTCTTTGGTGTCCTGAAAGCCAGGTTAAGATGTCTAGACATCTGGGGTGCACTGCAGAACTCCTGAAAAGGCAGCACAGATGGTTACCGTCTATATCATGCTACACGATATCTAACAACAACACATGGAGGTCTTCCTGATGCAGGTGTGGGTGAACTACCCCAAGAACCCAAGATGTCTGAAGATGACAATCCACAGCTATCAGACGAGGAGAGGAGAACACAGTGGGGAGAAATAACAGGCATGGGTGACAGAGAATACCACCACAAGTTCAGGCCCAGGTGGCATGGTAGTGTCTGATGCACACCTTTGAGTCATGATAGGTCACACAAACAGAAGTACACATATTAAACACTGATGTTCTGGTGTTGCCCCACCACAGCAGCACAGATTGCAGCTAATGGTAATTACCCAGTAGACATACATACTAAGCATCAAACATAGCAACATAATATACAAATGGCACAGGTATGCAGACAGACTCATAGTGGTGTATGTGTGTATGGCAGACAACAATGTACTCTGTGAAACTCATTCCTTTCTGTCCACTATCAAAAGATCCAAAATGGAAAACAACTCAGGGTATACTACAGAACTGTTGTCAATATCACAAACAACATATATCAATGTAAAGTATGGATAAAGTTTAATGCGCTGTAACTATGGTTAGTAAAAATGTCAGACTGTCATGGCATCAGACTTCACAACAAGCACAGCAATCATCATCACCATGGGGTGAGACTGACACTACGGGATATAGTGAATCAACTGTCAGTGCCACTTTAACACAGTCTAGGGTGCCCATGCTGATGGCTCACACCACAGTACTGGCTTCCCCTTTCAAGTATGGAAATACTCAGCCCAGGGTGCTCCACAGAGGAACTAATAAATGACACCAGCATGTGGACACATACTGTGGGAAGGAGCAAGGGTGCAACTTGAATGTCTGGTCATGACTGCCGGTTCCACACTGGATTGTCTGGCAGCAGATGTGTCTGCACATTGCAGCATAGAAATCAATGCTTGATAACAACAATTGGTCTACCGAAAGAGGGTCTGCCTCTCCCATGTGGCACTCAGCTAAGCACAGTCAGAGCATGCAGAACCCTGCTAGTACAGTGGCACTGCTGTGGTACTACTGTATCCAGGGATTCAATGGTCCATCCCATCGATAACATACTTTCATTCTGTGCAGCCAATACTGCCATGACCTCACTATGTCTGCATTCCTGTCCTTCATGCAGCACAGCCAGCTGGTGTCTAGCATAATCCATGGCACAGGCAAGTGCACAAATGTCTGATCTATAATGTCTCTCAGAACATTCATTTGCCTGTAGGAGTAGGCAGACTCCCTCTAACATGTGCCCATGTGCACCAGCTACATGCCTAAATCCACTTTACCACGCAATATCTCTGTATTGTGGGGAAGTGTCAACATCACCAACAGAACAAAGATGGGGTTGTGGTTCCCAGACTTCATCCTGTCCACCATCTGATGTCCCCACATTGTCAGAATTACTTGAGAAGTTTTTCTTCACATCTGATACTACAGCCTCATCCACATGACTGTCACCATCTGGGCCAGAGTATATCATCAAATTTGTGTTTTATGTACCAGGGTCCATGCCACCATACTGAGACATATCAGATCCCACATCAAGATCAGTGGATGGGCTAATGGAGGATAAGTGGATGTGATAAAAGAAGAAACAGATGACACATATCAGGAAAATGTGCTTATATCACATGCTCTATATCATTACTGACATATGCTTACACTGTTACAGATAATAATGACTTAGCCAGAGGTCTTGTCCAGGTATGGTCCATGGAACCTATGTAACAGGAAGTTGACAGTTATGTTACATATACAATATACAAGCATAACACACACCTGACATGTGCTTGTCAGAATCTAGAGGCAGAGATGAGAAATGCAACTATTGTAGGGAAACAAAGGCATAAACACAGCATTAGTTACCATATACTTGCCAGCATGTACCATTCCAACTGAGGTAAACCACACACTAGGTAATACATACACATACCAGTCAGTTGTGGCTGAGATGCTGAGGGTGGCTGTCCTCTGCAGGGGTAGAAGGACACAGTATTAATGGAGAACAACAGAAGTAACAGAAATGACATGTATAAAACAAAGGTAATAGCTTACCAGTGCCACCCTCCCGATGTGTTGAGTTATCCTGTTATAATGCAGATCCTGCAGTGGGAAAATACAGACAAAGCAATCTCAGTTATGTATGCAGGCAGCAACATATGTGCATAATTACATATACAACACAGTAACAGGATATAGTGATACTTATGTGACATATGGTGCACCTTTTGGTCAGGTGTCCCAGTATAAAAAAAAACAGTGACATTGATTTCACACAACACAGTTATGCTACACAGTGCTGCAGCCTATGAACATAGTGGAGAAGCATACCTGGTCTGTCAGTAGGTGTATCTGCATGGCTTGTGTCCCCAGAAGATGTACTTATAGCTTACAATGTCAAGTATACACCACTGGCATGTCAGAAGGCAGAGGCAATAAGACATAATGATCACAGTAACACGATATGTAGACACTCATCTGTCATGTCCTGCTGTTGTGCAAGTGGATGGACCTGTGCAAATGAATGCAGACAACATTACACATATTGGTTGTGTTGTTATGTATGTACTGAAGTTATATGGCAACAGTCATTATGTTCATCATCATCACCTTGTGTGGACCCATGTGCACTATACAAGCCTGATCCTGCAACACAAAACTAACAATGCATGAATATGCATGCAACAGCAATATGTACTGAGTTACTCTATATCCATCAGTATTAGGCAAAGGAGCACATACATGTGTGGCATAGAACACTTGCTTCTATCCCACCCTTATGTATGCAGCAATGCAAGAAACTGTGTGATCTCATCAGGAGATGTCAATGGTGGGCTACCATCAGTGACATCCCTCAGTCTATCATACTAGTGTACCCTGTTGGTTGCAGAAAAGATCACGTCAGAGCACTGTCGCTGACAGGTCTCCTGGGATCTACTGTGACTTCTCACAACATTCATCATGTTGGTGAGGTCAGTCCACACTTTATTTCCATATAATCTATTTTCTGCACATCCAAGGAGTCTCTGTCCATGTTGGCACAAAGCAGCTATTATAATTTCATTTTCCTGTAGTGAAAATTGTCACCCCTAGGTCTGTTAGCCTTCTGTAAACAGTTATATGCACATATTTAGAATAAGATTCATGTGGGGGGCCACATATAGAGATAATTATGATGACAACTTATGTCAACTCTGCATTGCTGTGAAATGCAAAACATAGGAAATAGTCCCTGACCTGTAGAGTACTGTGACATATAAAACCATATGAGATGAAAACAATAACCGAATACATAAGACTTGAAACAAAAACATGTCTTGTGATATCTCTAGAGGCTGTCTGTGGAATTTGAACCCCTTACAGTGAAAATCATAGTAGTGGAAGTCCAAACACAACAGCATTTTGCCACACAAACCATTCACTCTGCATGCAGTTTACATTGACATAGTACATATAACATGTATAAAACAAAAATGTTTGATGGCTGTCACTCACATCCTGTAGCTGTAATGCAATTAGATTCTAAACAGACAACTTGTGTAAAAAAGCAGTCATATTAACATGAACTGTTATACTTGATGAGCTTATATCAACATAATCAATACTGAGCAGTGAATGTTTTGCCCATTAGCAGGGAATATATGAAAAGTATCAATTGAGCAACTTACTGAAAGTATTGTAAAGCCTCTATATCCATAACCATATCACATACAGTCTGTAATAAACAGACATAAACACAGATCTAGTTTTACTGAGGCAATAATTCTATTACATGTTTTAATAAGCATCAGTGAATAAATATTAATAAGATAACTACAAATACATAGTACATAGCAACATACAAATAATGTCGGAATCCATAAATTTCCAGACATAAAGCACAAACTGTACCAAATCACCAGCAATATATACGAATATTTCGTTAGTATGTCCTTAAGTACTGTTCACTGGTGCTGTTTGCATTTTTCTTTACAACTGCATATAGGGAAGTAGTGCTTGTTAGTGATGCAGATGTTCCCAGGTCAGTCATACACTCCTCCAGTAAATCATATACATTTCTTATATAGCACACAGTTTTCCCTAAATGCATCAATCTAAGCATATACACATACATATCTAAGGAGTAATGATAACATAGGTCTATAAGGAGAGTATCATATCCTACCACAGCAATAATAGCAGGTGCACACCTGCCTTTGCTGCTGCCTGTGACTCAGGTATACCTGAAAGAAAGATTAGCTATGTGCACACAGCTTTTAAGTTCCATTTCTGCAATACATAATTAGTGAGGTTCATTGAAATTAAAAAGTTTTTGAATTACATTTGAGCAAGTCAGTGCAAGTTTTCAAGATTTGATGCATTAACCAACAGCTCAGCATCACACAAAAATATGATAGTATGCACCCTAGGTATGTTTTTCCTGGCATTATCAAGAGTCAATTTATTAGACTACAACAGCTCAGCATAACAGGAAGGTGCTCCATGCAAATACCCAACAGGTAACATTAAATGGGGCCATATGTACCATGTGCCTGTTATCTTCCATCTTGATCTGATACAAGCACATAAGTGCCATTTGTAAATTCTAATTCTGATGCATTTACAGATCAGACCACTGCAGCCTGCAAACCGAGAGGGACCTCAGTGAACAATTTATTGAATTGTGATCTACCAACCTTTCAATCATTATCATCAAGATGACTACTTCCAGGAGGCTTTGAAATGTCCAGGCAATCTAGTAGGAGACTACCCAGATGTTGAACATCTATGTTGGAGTGGAGCATCAAATTAAATACAGATGAACTTTGCAATGATCGCTATATGGAACCAGACTGAGAGGCATCATCAGTGTTGTATGGGAATCTAGAGGACTGGAGTGCAGGTTTGCCACTGCTACAATGACCTGAATCATAGGGACTTTCAGGATCTTTGTCAGAGAATTGCCAAGGCACAAAGACAGCTGATGTATGCCTACAGTAAGTGTCACAATTCTAAGTATAGCTGTACATTCCTAAGGAAATCAGAGATATAGCTGTAACCCATATGAATGCTATGTGCCTTTTTAACCCAATATCTAGCTGTTCTGACAGTTTGCTCACCTGGATAATCAAGAAGGTGAGGTGACTTATTTCCTTGTGATTATGTGTTTGATTCCCATGGGGTTTATTTGTTTAATATTGTTTATCATGTTCATACCAATAAACAGTTTAGATGTTTCTGTTTTCCAACATATAAGTACATAATTTCACACATCCAGTATGATCATATATCACTGACATCTATAGTGCCTCGGCTGCTGCTGATAGGTTCATAGGTTCATAGGTTCATAGGTAGGTACTAGGCTATCTGCCCGAAGGCATTTATAAGCCTAGCCGGAATGTGTTGGCTTTTGCCACCCCCTTAGATTAGTTCCCTGTGCCTCTGTCCAGCAGAGCCATTGAAGTGATCCCTGGGGTAAACTTTTTGTTTCCCATCCACTCATCAAGGTTTCTCTTAAAGAGGGTTAGCGAGGAGCTCTGCCTAATGTAGATTGGAATCTTGTTCCAGAGCATGGGAAGTCTCAGGAACAGGAATCTATCCCTCCAGCACGTCCTATTTATTGTTGTGGGGAGGTTTAGATCCCTGGAGCGTGTGGCTCGAGGGGATATGGTTTTCTTTAGGTGGAGCATGTCCATCAATTCTGGGTTGGACATGGCCTTGTATGTCAGGCAGAGATCACATCTGAATAGGCAGTATGCAACCAAGTACAGATGGAGTTTCTTCAGTCACGCTGCATAGGGCATCAGCTTGAGGCCAGTGATCCTCTTGGTGAGGTACTTCTGTGTTTTTTCCAGTTGTTGCAGGTGTCTTGTAAGGTACATCCCAAATGGGGCATTGTACTCTATGATAGGTCTGATGAGTGATGCGTAGAGGGGCCCAATGACCTCTTTCGATCTGGATGCAAACCCTTTTGTGATTAGGTGGGCCACATAGAAGGATTTTCTAACCACTTTGGCAAGGTGATTATCGAAGGAGAGGTTACTATCTACTTGGGTCCCCAGATCCCTTATTACATCTTCTGTATTTAGGGGGCTACCACCTATGTGGTAGTTTGTGGGTACTTTGTTTTTTCCAAAGGGGATGACTATGCATTTTTTGGCATTAAGCTTGCGGCCATGGTTTTGACACCAGGTATCTGTCTCAGTGAGACCCTTTTGGAGAATGTCTGTGTCAGCCAGAGAGTCAGTTATAGCCCCTAGTTTGTAGTCGTCTGTGAACTTGGTCAGCCATAGTCCTCCTGTGCATGTCTGTACCTCTGAGAAGTATGTGCCAAACAGGAGGGGTCCTAGGACTGAGCCCTGGGAAATGCCACTTGTAACCAGTTTAGAGTCAGACCTAGCTCCCACAACTCTTACCATGTGGGTTCTGTCCATGAGCCAGTTGGCAACCCATCTCATGATGTAGGGGTTTATGTTCAGGCCGGTGAGCTTGTCTATAATACCTGAGTGGGGAATGGTGTCGAAGGCCTTTGCGAGGTCTAGGTAGGCTATGTGGACCACCTTTCCCTCATCTATAGCCTTGGTAACTGTCTCAAAGAAATCCACCAGGTTTAGAAGGCATGATCTGCCCTTAACAAAGCTGAACTGGGTAGGGTTCAGAGTTTGGAGGTTTCCAATGTCTGTGTTAATGAGATCCATTGATGATGCACTCCATAGCTTTGCAGACCAAGCTAGTCAGGCTTATGTTATAGTTCCCGGGGTCCGTTGTGGCTCCTCCTTTGTGGAGCGGAATAACCATTGCTGTGCGCCACTCTGTGGGCATGTAGCCTGTGGAGAGGCTGAGTTTAAACAGTGTGTTTAGGTGAGGGGTTAGTTCATCTTTGAGCTCATGTAGGATGCAGCCTGGGACACCATCCGGTCCCACTGATGCTGTGTTTTTGGCTTTGGAGAGGGCTGTTTTAACCTGAGTGTCTGTGATTTCAGGGGCACTACATTCTTCTGGTATAGTTATGGGCCCTTTTGGGGGTGAGAGGGAGGTGAAGTTTGCACTGAACCTGTCTGCCAGGATGTTGGCTATATCGGTCGGTTCAGTGTATTTTGTGCCATTCTGCACTAACTCCAAGCAGATCTGAGAATTGCCACTTAGATTCTTGACATAGCTAAAGAACGCCTTGTGGTTATCTTTGGTGTCCATGGCAATTTTTCCTTCGAAGCTAGCCTTGGATGATTTTTATGAGAGAATGTAGTTTCTTGCTGATATGGATCAGGGATGTCTTCCCTTCTTGGGATTTTACTCTTTTCTGTACTAGTTTCCTCCTTCTATTGTATAACTTGTTTATGGCAGGGGTCCACCACACTGGTTTCCTTTTCTTGGAGGAGTGAGTCTTGGTTTTGTTTGGGATAGCACGATCCACGCATTCTTGTAGGTGCCCATAGAGTGCATTAGTAAAGGATTTTGCAGCTTGGAGAGTGTTATCCTTTTTGCATGGGGGCTTTGAAACTTCCCACCTCGTTCTTAAGTAACGTGAAGTTTGCTTTTGAAAAGTTTTTCACTGTGGTTTCTTTGACCAGGGGTGGTGGCGGAATGTGGATATCCAGAGTGATTAGTTTATGGTCAGATATAACCAGCGAGGGGTTGACCTCCGGTGTGGAGCACCGGTCGCCCATGTTGGTGATGACCAGGTCCAATATGTTGGCACCTCTGGTGGGGGTGTTGACCAGTTGATCCAGGGCATTTGAGTTTATAAATGCTAGGAAATGTTGGGCAAGGGAGTTTGTACTTGAGTAGTTCTCCCAGTTAATGTTTGGGTAATTGAAATCACCCAATATCAGGGTGTTTGATAGGACCTTTATGTTTCCCAGTGCTTCCAGGAATGCGGAGTGGGGGTCCTGGGACATGGTGGGTGATCTGTAGCAAGCTATAATTTGAATAGCAGTTTTGACCGTTGTTAGTTGCATGTGGATGATCTCTGAAGCATCGTGCTATGCCACTAACCTGGAGGTGTGGGTATCCTTGATGAATATGGATACTCCCCCACCTTTTGTATTTCGGTATGGGTTTTGTGGCCGAAATGCATGGTATGAGTTGTAGCCTGGTAGTGCTGGGATGCTCTCTGGAACCTTAAACCAGGTTTCTGTTACTGCACATATATCAATTTTCTCCATACTGAGGAGTGCCTCAAGTGCATGCATTTTGAGGTTTAAACTTCTGGCATTGAATAGCATTACCCTCAGTTTTTTGTTACTTGTGCTATTTACGGTGGTGGGTTTGTCTTCTGAGCCTTGCCTAAAAAATGCACTATGGGGGTGGCAAGAGCCTTGGCCAGTATTTGAAAGCCTAAGGGTGACAGGTGCAAGCCGTCTCTAGCAAAGCAGCGGGGCTTGCTGAGCATGTCATCCCTGGCTGACAGACACTGGATCCCTTTTGAATGACACCAGAGGCTTAGCCAGTTGTTGAAATTGATAATTGTTTCTCTATACCGTGGTATCATTTTTGGTGAGGGCAGGATGCTACTCAGGGTCAGGGTCATACCGGCCTGGGCTACATGATCAGAGAGCTCCTCCATGTCTCTTTTCATGGAGTCCAGGGAGGTACGGCTCAGGTCATTCACACCAACATGGAAAATGACAGAGTCATATTTGTACTTGTTCTAGAGTGACCTGAGTGGTTGTGTTATGTGGTGGATCCTGGCACCCGACAGGCAGCTAACAATAACCTTCTCCTTGTTCAGCCTAGTGAGTGGGACATCAGTGTGCCTGACTATAGGATCACCTATTACTAGTGTGTTGGGTATGTTATTTTGCCTTAAGGGCTGTGATTGTGTGGCACACTGGTTTTGTGAAGTATGTGTTTCATGGTTTGTGTTGGGGGGTGGAGGTTGCTTGGATGTCTGCTTTGGAGGTCTCTGTTGCTTTTGCAGATTTTTATTTAGAGCCTGCGAGTATGTTTTTGTGTATTTATGTATCTTTTTTCCTGGTGCTGGTTTCATAGCTCTATGTGAGACTGGTGGTGTGATGCAAGTAATTCCCTTCTCCTCTTGACTGCCTGGTCCAGTCTTGGGTTGAGAGAGCGTAGCCTCCAGTTTAGCTGTATAATTGCATCTCTCGCATGTATTAGTGTTTGGTGGAAGGAGGAGAGGGTTGTCTGTGTACATGAGGCAATTGTAACATTGCCTCAAAATGCCCAGATTCACCAGTTGGACCAGAGAGTACACCTGAAACTAGCCTTTGGACATGCCTGGATAGGTACAGTGAACTGTTTTACTGATTGACTGGTAAGGTCGAATAGAGAGCCTTGTCATTCTCTGCAGTATAGGGGGGTCTAGTGCTAAGGTTTAGTAGTGCTTGCTATGAGTTTTGAGCAAGTGCCGGGATGAGAAGTGAATGGTTTGAGTGCTTAAGTTGAAAGTTTGTCTAGTTCCAAGGGAAAAGTTGAAGAGTAGACTAGCACAAAAACCTTGCAAATGCGGGTTTTATAGCAGGGAAACGAAAGAGATAGAAATTAGCCCAAAATGGCCAATAAACTACTAATTTCTGGGCTTAAATCACTCCTCCAGGGACAGATAGGCTGCTCAAAGCTCCCTCTCTCACAGTGAACATAGAAACTTCCTTCTATCCAAGTAAGGTATGGGTAAAGACAGAAATTTGTAACACAGCCCTGAATTCAGCACTAACCTGAAAACTAGACTATACTAGCTTAGAAAGGCAGGAAAACAAGTATTTTTTTTGGGGTTTTTTTTTTCAGAAAATAAAGCAGATACAATCAAAAAAACACTTTAAATGCACAGAAATGGCTATCACACTATAACTACACATTTCTCCGTCATTTGTAATACTTTGAGAGTATCACCCAGTCTATTTGTGTTTGTGTGAACAGCAACTCATACAGACATCCTTTAGTCCCTTCTGTTTTACAAAGTACACAGTATTATGAATATCCTGTTTGTTTAACACAAGTCCGGTGCAGGTCTGACTGTCTACCCATATCTTCTATATTATAAAACTTGATGTTGTCTGGCAATTGTGTGGAGTAGGAGGTCCTACAACATTCAGGTGTCATTCTGAATAGTATTGGGTTTCCTGGCCTCCTGCAAAACCCTAAGCATGTACTGTGAAAAAAGTGCCTGAAAGGGATCAGAAATTGATCACCCACAAGGTCAACTGTAGTGTTGACAGATGTGGGTGAATCAAGGATCCCTTGTGTGAGTAAGTCCAACAGGTGAGGCAACTTGTGGTGATGGCCCTTGGCTAATTGCAGAAGAAGAGGGAACCATTACTGCCTTGGCCAAAAGGAAGTCACCAGCAAGATTTTTTGTCTGTCCTGATGAATTTTCAGCAAGACTTTTTGAATTAGAGGGAAGGGGGAATGCATAAAGAAACATCCCTTTCCATGAGAAAGATCGGGCATCCACCTTCCAGGCCAGAGGATGCAGGACCCTGGCACAAAAGAGAGGAAGTTGTCTGTTTTGAGGGGAGGCAAAGAGATCCAGATGTGGAGTACCCCACCGGTGAACTAGATCCAGGAACACATCCCTGTGAAGCATCCATTTGTGGGATTGTGTCATGGATCTGCTTAATGCATCCACCACAGAGTTTTGAGCCAAGTTAGGTAAACAGCATGAAGGGATACTTTGTACTGGATAGTTAACTCCCATGCCTTGAGGGCTAACCTGCAAAGAAGATAAAATTTGGTCTCCCTGCTTGTTTATGTACCAGAGGATGGTGGTCTTGTCTGTAGAAATCTTCAGAGGACCTGGTAGGAAAAGAGGATGAAAGTTTTGCCAGGCTAGAATTAGAGCCCTCATCTCTCAGATGTTGATGTGCTCCCTCTGCTTCAGAGGAGACCAAAGACCCTGAACCTTCCTGGAAGCCAAGGTTGCCACCACCCCCCCAGCCTATATCTGAGGCATCTGTGAACATTTGTTGAGAAGGCTGGGGTAAGAGAAGAGAAAGGCCTGGATTCAGAGACAGTTGTTGAATCCACCAGTGAAGCTCTGTTTACAATTAAGGGAGGAGAGGAACCAGGACATCTAAAGGGTGAGCATGTTGAGACCAGATTGTCTTTAGAAACCACTGAAATTTCCTCATATGAAGCTTTGCCAAATGCAGCATAGGAAGTGTGGAAGCCACAAATCCTGGAAGTCTCAGAAATTCCCTGACTGGGATAGATGGAAAGCAGAACAATTTCCATGAAGGATGTAAGAAAGAGAACCTTGTCTACAGGCAGAAAAAAAGCATCATCAGATCTGTCCTGAACCTGCACCCTAAGAAGATGTAATCCTGAGATGGACTCAGACTCTTATTCTTTTTTTTATTTATTTTGAACTCTAGGCCCTAAAGGAGATGAATTGCCTCCACTAGGTTTTGAGACAATTGATCTGAATTGTTGGTCAGTAAAAGAACATCATCTAGGTAAGGATAAACCTGAACCCTGTGGACCCACAGGAAAGCAATGACCAGACCCAAGCACTTTGTGAACACCCTTGGGGCAGTGGAAAGACCAAAAGGCAAGGCAGAAAACTGAAAGTGCAAAGAACCCACTGAGAAACTTAAGAATTTCCTGTACTGGGGGTGAATGGAGATATGCAGATAAGCATTTTGAGATCTAGGGAAGCCATGAAAGATAGAGGAAAAATCAGGGGGAAAAGTGTCTGAAATGACAGAATCTGGAAAGAAGGCACTACCAGGAAAGTGTTTAAGTGGAAGAGGTCTAGAATTGGTCTTCAAGGACCATCATTTCTTGGCACCAGAAGCATTCTGGAGTAAAACCCCACTCCTCTCTGATGCAGAGGTACAGGCAGAAGAGTACCTTGATCAAGAAGCTGAGATAGGATCTGAGGAAACAGATGAAGTTAACAGGAAGGGGGCTGAGGAATCTCCATGAAAGAAGGGAGAGTCTTCCAAGTCATAAAGTAACCTTTTTGGATGATGGAAAGAACCCATGCATCCTGAGTGATCTTTGCCCAGGTTGAAAAGGAAAGAGACAGGCAAAGAGGAAAGAGGTGTATGACTTAGAAGAGAGGAGTGGTTGTCACAGGGAACTGGGCCTGGCCTGAAAGGGCTGCTGAGTAGGAGGAGCAAAGCAGTAGTCGTAGACTGAGAGGGGCTCTAAGTAGACTTCTTAGCCCTAGCACCAGAAGAAGAAGCAGAGGAAGAACGAGCTGGTCTCCTAACAAAAGATGTTTTGGCAGGGAAAGTCCTATAGAATTTGGGAACTGGTGAGACAAACAAGTGTTTTAAGTCCTGAAGTTCCTTTCCTTTTTCCCGTAGAGCTTTAAAGAGTTCTGAAGCTGCTGAACCAAACACAGCAGACGTATCTAGAGGAGCATTAAGTAACTTAGCTTTTACGTCATCAGGCAATGATTGAAGCCTTAACCAAGAATGTCTCCTAAGCACAGAAGCAGCAGCCCTGGACAATGCCGCTACATCATCATACCTGCTCTTGATGGAAAGTCTAGCTACCTGAGAAGATGTAGCCAAAAGTGAGAGAACCTGTGACTTAACCTCTTGGTAACTGAGCCAAAGCCTGAGAAGCCTGAGATAGCAAAGCCAAGAACATCTAGACATATGTGTCTGGTGATTAATAGCTCTAATAGCTAAAGTAGAAGAAGTATATACCTATTTACCCAGTCTCTCAAGGAGTTTGCTTTCCTTATGAGAAGGAAGAAGCCTGACAAAAGGAGACAAGTGAGAAGATTTATCAGAAACAATGGAGAACACAGCTGGATCAGCAGAGGGGCACTTATAGAGAAACTTGCAATCATCTGGTACTTTATAAAATCTATCAGACCTCTTATGAGCAGGGGCCTGGGAGTCAGGTGGTTTGGAGGAAGAAGCAAAAGTGTCCAGGAAAGCTGGAAGGACTAGAGAAACTGCAGAGGATGTAGGAACCTCCATTTGTAGCAGATCATAATAACACTTTTGTTCCTCAGAAATCTGGGAGCAATCCTATTTGAAGAACTCCCTCATCTTATTAATGGTTTCTTCAAAGGAAAGTTCTTCAACTGGGGAATCTCTCCCATCAGACTCTTCCTCAGGAGAAGCATATTCCAGAGGGGAGGTAATCTGGGTGGAGTACTCAAGGGAGTCTTCATCAGAGGAGGAATCCTCAGAATCAGAGGAAAGAACCTGAGGTACAGCAGCCTGCAAAGGAGAAGATGTGAAGGCAGGAAGAGGGAGAGATAAAGAAGAAGAAGGCTTCAAAGCCATCGAGGCCTTAATAAGACCAAGGGAAAAGGCATCTCAATCAGACTGAGGTGTGGAAGGGATGTTCAGATGCTTGGTCTTTTGTTTTTTTCTTAACATGTCTTTCCGTATAAGGAGACAACGAAGATGAACCCGACATAGGCCTAATGTCCAGTGTAGATAGTGAAGGATCCCTAGTTGGAATGGCAGGAACATTGCTGGAGTCTTCCAGCAGCACAAGCTGTGGTTTGCTCATGTGGTCCAGAATGGACATTTGCTTTCCCTTGGATGTGCTAGGATCTGTACCCTTGGTGGCTTCCCCAGAGGTACCCACTGAAAAAGTGGACCTGACCTCCAAACATACCACTGGGTCTTCATCGACCTCAAGGGAGATGTCAGAGGTAGTAGGCACAGCCAAAGAGGTTTCAGGCTTCTGCTTACTCACCATCCTTTCAAACTCAGCTTGGTCATAGGACCCAAAGCACCTTCCAAAGCATCCCCAGTCATCCATCCCTTGTAACTATCATATTGACAACACACCTCTTAGAGTTGACACAGTAGTCAGGGATTTAGGGACACGTATACATAGTAATCCAGGCTTTAACCATCATGTGTCTACAGTGGTGAGGAAATCATTCTATGTTGCGCAACTTATAAACAAAGGTATGGCATCTAAGTCCAGGAAGTCATTGTTCCACTGTATTCAGCATTCATTGGACCTATCATTGAGTACAATGCCCCCCTTTGGTATGTACCCAACCAGGCATATCCAACAACTGGAATGTCCACAGAGGTTCCTCACTAACAGAATACAGGGTGTAAGTAAAATACCACCTCAAGGCTCTAGCCCTGTATTCTGTCTCCTTCAGGCTTTTGAGGGGAGATCTATGCCTGGCATACAGGGCATTGCCAAACCCTAATCTGATGGACCTCATGCATATCCACAAAACAAACAGCACCAGAATTACCCATTCTAAAGACTTAAATCTTGCATGTGATATAAATAGGACCTGCTGGAGAGATAGGTATTATGTTTCCCAGAGACTATCCCGTCTATGGAACAGGCGCCCCATCCATGTAAAGCAGAGTTCCTCCCTAACCAAATTCAAGTGCAACTTGGACAATTGGATGGGAAACTGGAAATTCATCCCTGGTTTAACACCCATGTCTCTGATGGACACAGGTAACCTTAAAATGGTTCATTTCCCAGGTGCATGCTTACACTTATCAAGGGTATCAGAACTTCTCAAAGATCTGGGATGCATAGCTAGGCTTAAAAAGGTCCTTGTGGTCGTTAGCCTAGTAAACACCTATGAACCTAATATGTTTGAGTCATTGATTCTCAAGATAGAGATTTAAGGCAAAGCGGCTAAGTAAAGTCTTTGGCATGAAGGCCTAGCAAATTGAACAGGAACAGTAATCGTGGCTAGGCCATAAATAAAAAAGGCAGAGTTCGTGGCTATCTTTATGTGGAATCTGCCTTCCACACCTATACTTGCCCTTCCTGGATGACATGAATAACAGCAAATGTCAGTAGCAATAAGAAGAAACCCCAACAGGATACTTATCTGAAGCTGAGAGCAACAAGTGGAATATGACCGTAGACCATACGTAAGAGTCAAGCTTCCAAAATGGCAGCAAAAAAGTTCAGAGGTTGGTATGTGCGGACATCTTTTTATGGCTGACACTGTCAAAGCCTACATGTCATGTCCCATGTACTGGCAGTGGCTATAACCTTTTGTTTACAGGCCGGACATCAGTTCATTGGTCAAAAGACAACCCATGTGTAAAGAATACTGCAACATTGAATAGAAGGACATTAAATGTTTGCCTTACCACATCCCCACCATCAACAGACAAAGGCAAACTAACAGATGCAGTTTTTGTTTACCTAAAAAGGGGCATCAGCATTTTAAATCACTTACTTCTCATAAATCAGTTGCACTTATTTGGCATTGCAATGACAGGTTGTTACAGGCAAACAAATCATCTGAACAACATACCCTTTACAATCAGAACTGACAAGGCAGCCTGTAGAGAAGGACACTAATAGTGGCAGTTCCTAAAGCCTATGGCCTCGGACTTGTCCATGCAATATATCAACTTCCAATGTAAAATAAATATTTTATATACAGATTACCTGGTCTACTGCTCACTTTCCAGTATATATTTTCATGGAGAAGATGCATTTATGCCTTTAGATCTTCCACCAGATACACCAGCAAAATACACTAGGATGCTTAATGATGTAAAACTAGAGGTGCTTCTGGGTAGCATAATATTAGAAGGTGATATAAATGTGACCATCAGGCTCATGTGCCACATCTAAACTGAACTCACAATTTAGAGCTACATTGTATAATGGGACTGAGTTTAGGAGGTGCAGGGTTCCCATTTGACAGATATACTACCATCAGGAAACATATGCATTTTATTTTCAGTGGGGATTTTATTTATTTACTTACTTAGCATTTGATAGCCTTATAGGTATACCAGTTCAAACTGACCTTGTTTATGCTGTAACCTGGGTCACAGGGAAGGTGGAGCAACAGGCAGCCAATTGAGGCAATCAGTATAACATGCACATGACACGTTGTTATACAAAGAACAGCTATAATATACACATAGCATGCAATGAAGTTATGGGGACATAGTGTAGAGAATGGGGTTTTTATTCAATGCCTAGTAGTTCAAAGACAGCACTGCTAAATCCCTTATGCCCGAAGACCAACTGCAGAAAAAAAAAAAACAAAGTCAAAAGGCCAACTGCCGAAAACCTGACAGCACACATTGTTAAAGCATAAAATATTCAATATGTCAGCATGTAAGCCTGTTAAAACACAAGATGTCAGAAACATCAGTCTGTTATCTTGCAAAATATAAAACTCTACAACTTGAAGGTGCACTATCCAACAGCTTCCCTATCCTTGGCCAGGTGTAAAGTGGTCCAAGTTTTAAGCTCATATAGTATGTTTCCCTCAGTCTCTGCTTTCAGCTGAGAACAGCTGACAGTGCAACTTGAATTATTGCACCTGCAGTGATTCAAAGGTTTTTGTCTTTTAAATGCTCTGAGGTTGTGCAACACTGTTGTTACTAAACATAAGTAAAATGAGTGTGGCAGGCAAATTCCCACATGGAGGACATGGTGGCTTTTGTCGCCATGCAAAAATGATTTTTTCCCCATGTGATTGAAGCTTCTTCAAATGTTTTGTTTTCTCCAAATGAAGCTACAAGCAATGTGGATACATAAGGATGTAGTGGAACTATCTCTGCCTATGTTAGAAGACTGGAGAAATTAAACATGACTACAACAATAACATGACTAAAATAAATTCAAAACATTGTGTGAATTGTACAAAACACTGCCAAACAAAAGCAATGATAAAAGTGTACATACACTATTAATCTGATTCAGAAAATATCTCAAAAGGAAAGGACTGTGTGGATGTACACAGAAAAAATAAACAATGCAAAGAATGAAGTCACAAAGAGGCCAGAAAAAAGTGAGCGACTGCCTAGAAATGCACATTAGCATATTAAAGAAGCAGTAGAAGCTGACAAATACTATATTTTAGATTATGTGAAAGAGACAATAAGACTATGGCTGAAAATTCAGAAAGGGCTCCCATCAGTAGACACCCTTTCTGATTCTGAGTTAGGCTACACCATCAGTAGAATCTCTACAGTGGGCCATTTCCACTGCCATGATACATGCAAATGAGGAATTCTGGGGGAGCAAGGTATATGGTCTCCCCTGAAAATTCCAGGGAAAGGGATTTATGCAGACAAGTGATTCAAAGAGATGGTGTAGAATCACTGTGTGTGTGTGTGTGTGTGTGTGTGTGTGTGTGTGTGTGTGTGTGTGTGTGTGTGTGTGTGTGTGTGTGTGTGTATGACTGTATGTGTATAAGAGACTGAATAAAGGGGGTACCTGTGCCAACACAATGCATGGGCTGCAAGCATACCACTCAGCCTTTTAGTATAAGAAATCTGGACAAAGGCTAAAATAATGGCGGGGGGGACAAAGGCCCAAAAATAGGGACAGATTTTAAATATTGCTCTTATAAACTTAGACAATTGCTAAAATAACAGGATTTGTGTTGGCATGCATTTTCTGAAGAATATGACGTCTGAAACTGAAATGTATGCCATTATTTGGTGATTCAATCCTCAGTGATTTGACAAAAAACACACATTTTACAAGGTACAGACCAAAATATCAGGTAAAAATCTGGACATTCTGCAAAAATCTGTCAGTTGAGAGGTAAGGTTGCCAGTAGTAATTATTGCAAAAAAGTGCAATTACACCCACAACCTATTCAAAGTATGCAAATTAGCAAATAATGAGGGCTTCCTCATTGCAGCTAAACATGTCTCGGATCACAATTCCTACATTTATGCATACCTCTTAACCTCTTGGAGCATAAAATCTGGACAAAGCCACAAATGATCGGGGGACAAATGCCCAAAAATAGGGACATTTTATTTTTAAATATTGCTCTTACAGGCTTAGAAAGTTGATAGACTAAAATGTTTTGCATTAGTATGAATTTTCTGAAGGATGTGAAGTTAAAATGTAAATGTCTGTCATTATTTTCTGACTTCAGGCCTCAATGATTTGCCAGTGATTTGGCAGAAAACCACAATTTTATGAGAAACAGGTAAAATATGAGTCAAAAATCTTGACATTCTGGGAAAATCTGGACAGTTGAGAAGTATGCATTCATGGAAACTGCAACGTTTGGTCTGTGCAGTTTATGAGAGCACAGTGATCTTTTTCTGAATCCAAGCCTATGAGTCATTTTCCAGAAATGACATTGGAAGATGGACTGAATGTTAGTACTGACTGTTGTCCATATACTGATAAATAACCAATGAAATTCAGAAGACAGGAAAAAGAAAACCTACAAATACGTCTTACTTTACAAAATTTGAAGAATATTCTTTGATGCCTGAACAACTCCAGTTGAATCATGGAAAACTCAAGACTGAAAATGTAAAAAAGATGGCTTCATAGCATGATGACATCTTAATGATGAACATTTTCAAATGTCTGTCTAGAAGCATAGCTGGCTAAACCAGCTCCCTGTACTGGTTCTCCCTATATGTTTAGTTCTTCAAGTGAAGAAAAAAAACACTTCCTTGTAATTAACAGATCACATTTTAGTGATCAGCTTTTTACAGTTACAATTAGCCCCCACTCTTTTACTGTAATAAGCCAATGGATGGCTACATTGTACACATCAGCTTATTACAGTCAGATCCACCTTCCCCCAGCTCTTTCATTGAAGAGAAAAACAATGGCTGTTCCTTCTACCTGCACACCTACCAGGTCACCAGATGCACATTTGTGTTCTCTGCCCTGACCCTCGTTCTTCACATTTTATTGAAAAAAACATTTATTCTTTAAAACTGTAGCAAGCTGCCTGCTACAAATGTAGCAAACAGTTACTACAGTTTATACCCTGCCTGCATGCAGCACTACAGCACTCAAATTTCAGTTAAACAAAAAAAAAAATCTTTTTTTTTACTTTTAAACCATAGCAAACTGCTTGGACCACACACACAGAGTGCTACAGTGCTCAGGTTTGACCACAAATGCACTATTAAATTTCAAAAGCTGTTATTGCATAAAAGAGAGATCCAGAATGGTTGATCACTTTGCACCCAGGACAGTTGCCCCTCATGTTGTGCACTAGCTGCACTACTGAGTCGCTTCCCAAAATATTGACTGTTTTGGGCTATTTTTGAAGACTTTCTGTCCAAAATGGTTCAACATTTATTCATGAAACATAGAAGGAATTTTACTGATATAATTATCTATAGAATATCACTGAAGTAGGCTTCTACCATCAAAGACAAATAAAAGACTGCATCTTAAATTTTAATAAACATCAAAATTCTATGTTGTTTTTATGCATGAAGATATACAAAGAAAAGATTGCCCCTGGGATTCAATAAACCCCATGTAGACTTCACGGGAAGCATACACGGAGTTTACATCATTGCGAGCAGCAACACTTAATGAATACTCATGCGGTGACTCGCCTTCAAGCATAAGCAAGCAGGGTTTCATGCCAGCCAGGAAACCATGTAAAGCAACACGGATAGTGAACTTAGTTTGAACTTAGTTACACATAACAAACTGGGCTAGCAGGATTCTGCGGAATGCCACATGGACCACCAGGGTTTTTCATATATTAATGTTTTATGTTGCAGGGACAGGACAGTCTATGTGATCACTCCAGCATAATGGGCAAGCAGAATTGAGTAGAATGCTACATGGACCACCAGGGTTGTTCATATATTAATGTATTATGTTGCAGGGGCAGAAAAGGACAGTGTATGTGTACACTCCAGCATAATGACCTAGCGGGATTGCATGGAATGCCACATGGGCCACCAGGGTTTTTCCCATATTAATGTATTATGTTGCAGGGACAGGACAAGACAGTGTATGTGTAAACTCCAGTATACTGGGCTAGTGGGATTGCATGGAATGCCACAAAAACCACCAGGGTTTTTCAAATATCAATATATTATGTTGCGGGGACAGGTCAGTGTATGTGTACACTCCAGCATACTGGGCTAGCAGGGTTGAAAAGAATGCCACACAGACCACCAGGGTTATTCATATATTAATATACGTGTTGCAGGCACAGGACAGGACAGTATATGTAGTGATGAGTACTCTGGAGACCCATTCCAAGCAGTCTGTACAAGTTCTGTCAATGATCTGTAAGGGTACATGGACTGCAATTTATAAGAAACAGTCATGATAAGTGTGTTTATTGAAGAGGGACATACAGATGAAGTTTAAGAATGAACACTGGGAAGGAGGACAGGTGAAACTCTGTAACATACCGCACATGAGGAAATCTAAAAGGAAGACATTTGCAGCAGGAGCACTAATCACATCTCCACATGGCACAGTATGGACTGCACAGTGACAAATATATATGGTGTGACTGTCACACAAGGTGACATAACAGTGGAGGATGTCTGTGTGATATAAGCATCTAGATATGAACAATGGAGAAGACATGTATCATGGATAGTAAATACAATTGGGGTTGGGTGCATATTGTGAAGCTGTGCAAATGGATTTGCCTGAGTATGCCTGCATTATCAGCAGAGGTTTCCAACAAGTAGGACACAGATACTTGTCAAGTCCAATAGTGAAACCATCATGCATAGTCATGGACAATATCAGAATAATACCTCCAGTAATATCCATGTCTCTGACACAACATATGTGTTTCTGAGTGAGCATAGATGGTTCTGCACCAGCACACTTATACAACTGTTAGAACATGTCAAGAATCTATGAGTGTAATCAAACACACTTTCCTGACACTAACATATACAGGAGGTGTGAGAAGACACACTTGACATTATGATCACTACAGGCTAGTTGACTGGTGTGCATGGCAGAGATATATATGGCACAATCTGCACTGTCTCGAATATAAACCATGCCATTAATGTCGATAAACAGCTATGTATGTCATGAGTGCATCACTGAAACAGAAATCACACATGCATGTGGTATTACACCTTGATGGGGGTCCCGTGGCCATCAGACAGTAATGTTTATGTGACAAAACTAATACCTAGGTATGCATAAATAGATGTGTGACAGCTCACAGTGGCAAAGGTGGTACACTTCAATTACACATCATTGGGAGATGTGTATGGAAGGACATGAAGAAGGGTGCATTGTACTCAGGTATTGGTGTGGTGAAGGCTGTGAACTATGAGGGTATTATGGCCTGTCATGTGGATGTCTTGCACATACTCAGTAGTTGTGTTACATACATGGGAGTACTCACCACTGTGTACACATGCTGGTGTGCATTCCACATACCATATATTCCATGACACAGGCCACATAACAATTGGTCTGCTGACAGAGTGTGATGTCTACAGTTTGTGCATTTGTTTGCATAATGAAACAAATCCCCACATGTTTTTTTTTTTTAAATTTCATGTGTTGCCATGGCTGTGGCAGTAATCTCTGATGTGTGTTGATACTGTCTGTATTATACCAGTATCACATTTGGAGTCAATGATTGTCCACAATCTGTAGTCCTTCAGACAGCTGTTGGGACACAGGATTTGTATGTCATTCTTGATGTCTATGATTTCAATCATGGACAGGAAAGGGCCTAAAAGACAGTCCTGATGTACACACTTGATCGATGGATATGAGACATAGGTCACTTCCAACCTTTCTACATATTTAGATGCCATGTATGTGATCCACTGTTCTACCCACTTGGTGATATAGGTGTTGATGGCCACATCATTATTCAATAAATACCTCAGGGTGGACTCCTGTCGACTGCTTTGGCCTTTTCAAGTTCCACAGGATGATGCTCTTTGAGGACATCTGGCAATGTAACAGACATAGACATAACATCAAAAACTCACACATGTCTGTTGCACAGCTGGGATATTACTAGTGTCTATTTAGAAAAGGTCTATGATGACATGTTGGTCTACCTCACAGATTAGGAGAGTCAATATGTGTATATACATGCATGCATCAGGTGCTGTCCCCAGACCACTCAGACGGATGCATGTCGATGTACGGATTCACTTTATAATCTTGAAATACTGAAAGGTTGAATTTCAGTATGCCGAGACCATAAAGTCAAATCCACAAAACACTGACAGCCCAAAAGTGCGAAACTTCAAATCGTGAACACACACCATACACCACACCACACATACACCACAATATCCACACCACAAAAAAACCCCCACCACACATACAAACATAACACCACACATTTACAAACTTACACTACATATAAACAGGGGGCAAGCCCCCCTGCACTCCCCACACCCCCTACTTATATATTCTAACTCTGAGATCGCACAAACAGAAAAAGACAGTAAACTCACACCCAGACATTCTACAGTCCCTTGCACACACAAACACACACACACACATCACACATATATAAACACCACCACATCCAACACTTAAACATTCATACTTTTACCTACCTACCCTAACCCACACGTACAACTTACAAACACACTCACAAACATTCAAGCACCTATCCAAAACCCCAGGAGTGGCCTTAGGTCGACTGGTGCCCTAGGCAAAAGGGCTCCATGGCACCCCCACCACACCACCCGGTGCCCCCATCCTGGTCTACCTACACCAAATAAGTACTGGAAAAATGCCCCTACTAGAGTGGCGCCCTAGGCAGCCACCTAGCTGGTCTATGCCTAAGGTTGGTTATGCAAAACCCTTACAAAACACTCACTTAGCTTAAATTCCACCTAAATCCACACACTATACCAGACACCATCCACACAAACCACTACACATCATGTAACGTAAAGCCATAACCGGTAATTCAACTTAGCCGGAATCGCGATTATGCACTTTCAATATTTTGAAGATTCGACTTTATGGTCTCGATATACTGAAATTCAACCTTTCAGTATTTGGGAGATTATAAAGTGAATCCCGATGTACACCCTTCTATGGGACCATAGTCCATCTGGTGGGTAGATTGATGTGTGTATTGTACCATGTCAGGTAGGAGTTTGTTCTGAGTCACGCTATAGGTAATCTGTGATGTTATCACAGCGCATTTTTTCTGCATGAAGGTAACACAGTGCATACTGCCTATCTTGGACATAATTTCCTACTCAGGTATCATTGACAAACTCTACCAGCTGGGGATTAACCCTTACGTCTCTAGATGATTAACCAATATCCTCACTGATAGACCTCATACTGTGAAAGTTGGTAAATCAAGCTCTACCATTGCAGCTATCACAACTGGTGTTTCCCAAGTTTCTGTGCTGGGTTCTATACTGTTTGTAATCTATTTCTTAACAGTCCAGGCTACAAAATATAACCTGTAGATCACCAAGTTTTCTGATTCATGCATATAGGTTGCAATCACTGAGTCCACCAATGATGTGACTATAGTACAAGAGCTGTTAACACAAACAAATCATTGGTGCCAAAGCCACACTGTCTACTAATAAATACAGAATGTGTCAGGATTTGTGCCTTACGAAAAGGGGAATTTACTGGTAAACACACCAGCGAAAACACAACCCCCATGCTGAAAGCAGTGGTGCAAGATTTGGGAATGCACATAGATAGCAATCTGAACTTCAACCAAGTGTCCACAGTGGTATGGAAAGACTACATTGTGCACGTCAGAAGTCAGGCCATTGTGTCCAGATCTGAGGAGGATATAACAGCACTGTACTCAAACCTCATCTAAATACTAATACATTATAATGCTTCCTTTGCATGTACCTCACCAGACACCTGCAGCAGCTTAATCATGGAGGTTTCACATCAAGAAAATACAGGTCCTACAAGCCATGCCATGATGTATGTGGATATACTGAAAGCCCTGTTCCTGAATCTGTATTGGAAAGGATGAGGTGACTTGTGCCGGGACTACAGGACATCTCTGACCCTGCCCTGATGTGTATACTGCACAACCACAAATCAGCAAAGTCTGTTGAGAGGAAAATGGTAAAAGCAATTTCCCACATGCTGTTGTAAAATGTCCTCTCCACTGTCAGGCAAGTGCACAAACATACACACACAACCAGCTGATTGTAGTGAGAATAGAACCCCTACCTATCTAAGTATATAGACTAGAAAACACAGTACTTTACACAAGCACCATGGCAAAAGTCTGACTTAGACTGTCTCAGACATGTGATAATAGTGGATGACATCAGCAGTGTCTATTGAGGAGAATATAACAGTGTCCCACATGCTGGTATAAAATTCTCTCTGTAATGTTAAGCAACAGCTCACACACACACACACACACACACACACACACACACACACACACACACACACACACACACACACACACACTTGACTGCAGTGAGAACAGAACCACTACTTATCTAAGTACACAGACTACAGAACTCAGTACTTTGCACAAGTACCACAGCACAAGTCTGACTTTTACATGGCTGCAGGTCAACTTATATTGAATGACATCAACAGTGCATGTTGTAGAGAAGTTGAGAGGCCTGCATGAAATGGATCTGAAGGCAGATGGAACTGGAGCGGTAACTGCAGGACACACATGTCTGCTCTTCTGGCGAGACACATATACACACACACACAAACACACACACACACACACACACACACACACACACACACACACACACACACACACACGCATGCCCAGTTAACAGCATGAGAACAGAACCCTTACCTAAGTACATGGACCTCCGAACACAGTATGTTACACAAGCACCACGGCACAAGTCTGACTTTTACAAGACTGCAGGTGGACTTATAGTAGATGATATCAGCAGGCCATGTAGGAGACAAAATTTTGGAAGACCTGCATAGGCTCATAGCTACCCTTACTGAGCATAGTTGGATGGTCATTGTTAGCAGAGCAATTTTGTGAGCAGCACCAACTGGCCCTGTCCATGAGGAACATAGATGCCACCCCAGAGGTGACTTTACAATCACCCAACCAGTAGTCAAGGTTGCGCTTCAACAGGGTCAGTGAGGAAAACTAATTTGCACGCAGTGGGAGCTTATTACAGAGGAGTGTTTGTCATTGTGGGATATATCTGTCTCCCCAGTATGTTCAATTTATGTCACAGGCTAGCCTGAGAACCCTAGGCCAAGTTATTCTTTTCCCATTTGATTTCCAGATGTACAGCATTTCTAGTAGGGCAGGGTCTGTGGCTGCTCTGTAGACCAGGCATAGGTCACCTCTCAGATGCCTGTATGATACTGAGTACACTGACAGGTCTTTCAGTCTTTCCATGTATGTCAAGTTTTGAAGCCCTGGAGTCTTCCAGGCACAACCCTGTGTTTTCTCCATTTGCTGCAGGTGTCTGGTGAGATACAAGCAGAAGGGAGCATAGTACTGAATTAGTGGTCTGAAAAGGGTAGAGTACAGCAGAGGTATGACCACCCTGGTATTGGATGTGATGTCAATATGTATGATGTGTGCAACGCAGAAGTTGTGCATCACCACTATGAGTACATAGTGATGAAAGTGCAGATTGCTACCAACATGTGTTTTCAAGTCTCACAGCACTGTGTTTGACCTTAAAGAGGTACTATGTATGTCATAATTAGCAGGGTACTTCATTGCCAAAGGGAACAATGAGCCATTGTATGCTTCAAGGTTCAGTCCATGAGTTTGGCACCAATCATTTATGTGTGGCAGCTACTTCCATAATATGTTACCATCATTGGGGGACTCTATATTAGTGTGTCCAGTTACCAGTCATCTGCAAATTTGGTGAACCATAGGTCATCTACCATTCACTGCACTTCAGGGAAGTAGTTTGCAAACAGTTGAGGGCCAAGCACAGATCCTTGTGTTATTCTAATGGTAATTGGCTACTGATGGAGGCGCAGTCCCCAACTTTGAGAGTGTGTGTTATGTCAGTGTGCCAGTTGCCAATCCCTGTACTACTATATGGCTTAATTCCCACAAGGGAAATCTTCACTATGACACATGAATGGGGGATAGTGACAAAGGCCTTGGATGAGTCAACATAGGCAATATGTCTTGGTAGCCCTCATCCAGGTCTGTGGGGTTGGTATTCAAGATGTCCACAGGTTTCAATAAGTAAGATCTACCCTTGCAAAAACAAAATGGGTAGGGTCAAGTGCACTGAAGGTCACCTATGGTTACATGCTGATTCCTTCCCTAGCCTTGCAGATAAGTGTTTTTATGCATATGTGTCAATAGTTGTAGTTCTGCATGTTACCAGATGATATGCATTGCATAGCATGCAACATTTGATATTACATTTTGTACTGTGGTTGATATATGTGTGGAAAATGTACTTAGACCCCAGGGTTGTAGTGGTTTGGGGGGTGGTGACAACAGATGGATGTATTGTTAATATGTGGCATATTGTTAGATAGGGCCTGCAGTTTGTAATGTTTATGCATGTAATTTCATGCTATACACAAGAAAAGGACAGTAAACATCAGTAATACAGCATAATATAAACATTTCCATAGTGCAGGTTTGTGCGAGGGTTAGCAAAGTACATACACATGCGAAATACAATTGATTGCACATAGGTAAGCAGTGTGCAAATGCAAGCCATATTGCTAAACCCTGACAGTTAGTACTGAGTTTATGAAATACACACACTGCTGAATTAACTCTGTGGCAGCATGTGTTAATATTGATATATTCCGTTTTTTGGCCAAGATAGTACTGGGTTCGAATACAGGTGTAACTAATACTTTAAAATACTTTTTATTACTGAGTGATAATGCAGTGACATGAATTGTTTATAAGAGATGTGCTGCTGTGTCTTGATATAGCCCAGTGAGTTTAAGTGGCATTGCATGGAGGTAACCACAGCATTTTACTGCTGCTGACCGTCACTGTGCAATGGTGAGCAATGCACACCTCCTCGCAAACATGGAGCCCAAAAAGTGAATTGATCAATTGCTTTTTCTGTTACTTATGTGTGTTGTGTATGATTCTATTTTTAACCAGATTAAAGGTGTTAAAATGGGGTAGATAGGAAAGTGGTGAAATGGGGAGCAAGCAAGGGTAATAGCAAAGTCTGACTTTGAGTATTGAGTCTCTGGAATACACCTGCTACTTAACTGACTATCTGGTAGCACATGTTAATGCAGTGATGCATTCCTTTTTTGAGCCAGATGGTACTGGGTTAGAATACAGCTGTATGTAATACTTTTAACTAGTTTTGCATTACAGCTGCTGAGTGTTGGTGCATGATGCACACCATCACACAATAATGCATGAAAGAAAAGAAATGAGGAAGTTAGGACAGTGTTGAAATAGGGAGAAAATGGGGGGAAGAACAAAGGGAAAGTAGGACAGGAATGTGCAGGAGGAAGGTAGGAAATAACAATAGCTATCAATTTCTTTAACAGTGCAAAGAGAACATATCTGCAAAATATTAACTGAATTTGGACTGTCACCTCCAGAGAGAGGGGTGACCACAACACAGTCATGTTGTATAGCCAATTGGACTGAATCAAGTGTGTAAAGAAGACACATGTGCAATATGGAGAGCTATGTATGGGGCAATTTTATTTGTGGGACAGGTGCCCATTTTTTTCAGAGAGAGAAGAATGTTGGGGAAGAGAAGTGGAATTGTCTGGCTAAGTTAAGTTGAGCAGGTGAGGAAGCAATTGCAGACAAACAAGACAAGAGACAAGGGCTGTGATGGATGCAAAAGGTTAGGGACACCATGACTGGGGTGAGGTGGGGACATCCTGAACACATAGTCATCATGCTGGGTGACAGTGAGAATTGAGTTCTCACCCACTGGATTATCATCACTGTCACCTCACTTCACCTCTGGCTGGAGTGCCTGATGTATGCATCTCCTCTTCCTGGTATTATGTAAAATGAGGGGCAGCAGCCTCTCCAGCCGGCATAGGTGTGCAGCAACAGTGTGCTGCATAACCCTATGCACCATCCCTGGCAATTCAGCTCGGGTGAAAAAATTACCACCTCTGTTACTGCTCCTGGAGAGTACCACTGGACCAGCCTCCAGGGCAGGACTACCTAAGGGGGCAGGTAGTGCAGGGGCAGCAGAGGTGTTACTACCAGGTTGGCTCCCAAACATGATGGGCACCAGTGCTGGAGCCAGTGGAGGGGGCAGGTGGATCCTGTGGGGCAGGCCTACCCTGCTGTGCTCTGGAGTATTTAGTGATGTGGTACACATGGATGACAAGGACACATTTTGATGACACATAATAAAAAATAAATAAAATAAAATAAAAAGGAGAAGATAAGGGTTGGGGTGAGAGAAAAAAAGAGATAATATTAGTACCTTCATATGTGACATATAGTGCATTGATAAAATTGACTCTATTATCTTAACTTTTACTTTTAAGACTACCATCTCCTAACAGATATCTTTTACTTTTAAGACTACCAGCTCCTAACAGATGCACACTATACTACAGATTGCAGCAAGTACTACTTGACATGTGCATATATTGCATATATGCATATTCCAGTTATACAGATTACACTTTTACAGCAGGGCATTTGTGCCACTGATATAGAGGTTTTTTAATTTAATTTTGATATAAATTGCAGAAGTAATAGTACTGTATAGTCTGGAAGAGTGGTATTTGAACCCACAACCTCTGACTATAGTCTAATATTGTACTCTTGGTTTTTGCTACAGACTAATGCATGCATACTTATTTTTATGGTTGAGATATGCATGCTCAATTTGATATTGTAATATTGGACTCTTGGTTTGTGCTACAGACTAATGCATGCATACTCACTTTGACAGTTGAGATATGCATGCTCAATCTGATACAACTCTATAAAATACCAAAAAAAGCTATCCTTAACTTTTAATGCTAGAATAACACTACTATTCTGCTGCATACATACCACAGGCTTCCCTCATCCTCACCAATCTAGCCCCATGGGTTTGTACATTTACCTCATGAACACATGCAGCTGTGGCAAAAACAAAAGAGAACAGAACAGAATACCATTATGAATACGAGTCTTTCCTATATTCAGCTTTTAAGTCTTACAAGTACTCTCTGTAGTTGATACACAGGTGTGGGATGTCCACAGTCCTACATTCCTCAATACAATGGTCAAGGGTATCCATCTTCCTTCTCCGGAGGTCACTGTAGTGATGTCTACATTGTTCACCAGTGTGGGGGACACCTGTGGCACTGGTTACAGCCTAGGCTAAACTATCCCAAGCTTCTGACTTATACTGGGAGCCATAATAGTCCCTCTACAGAAGCCAGGCACTGTGGGTCTTAACTAGGAGTCTAATAAAATCTTGGACTCCTGGATATCCTATCTCTGTGCCATAAACAAGACACCTTCCCCAGAAACACCTGACATATCTGCCAAGGATCTACAACAATGGAGAATGATACTTTCCTGCCAATTCCAGTCATCACATTTACTGGTAGTATGCACACTGTTTGAAACTGTTGCACTCTGCTTACCATCATAAAAACATGGTGCTCTGCAGTGCGTACCTCTGAGCACTGCCTTTGGCGATGGTAAGCAGACCACAACAGTGGCAAGCAATGAGGCATTTCATAATTACATTTGCAATTTCAAGGTTATTGGATGTACAGGCAGTTGTTTATGTGTGTTAAGCAAATCTAAGACCATGCCAGTCCAGATAGTAGACATATACTTACAGGAATATAGTACACAGTATACCCACAGTCATACATGTGATAATAAATTTGATGATACATTGATATATACATAAATAACTGACACAATAGTACTGCCTCAGCCCTAATACATATAATTAATATCAGCTCCACTATCTCAACTGTTATAAGTGAAACTGACTAAAATTGGAAGTGGAACAACAGTATAAGTGTATGGAATATCCTCTATTCAAACCCATAACCATGTGCATGGCAGTCCTACATGTACACCTGTTCCCACAAGAAGATTGGAAAACTCTTGTCTATGTTGCAGTTCATTGCTATAAACTGTAGTGTCACAACAGTAAAATACGTTTTGCACACTCTGTACTTGAATCCAGAATCATCTGTGTTCCAGCCTTACACTTACACCTACTGCTACAGGATTAGTTACATGGCATTCCCTATTTTACTAATCATTCTTAAGGTATCACTGTTAAACTGCCATACAATGTCATTTAGTGGGTTTGCGTGATGCCTAATAGTATTAATTGAATGCATCCAGTTTCTGTTTTTGACTTTCTGGGTCCTCTCTGGCCAGTTGTCCAGTTTGTGCATTGTCATGCTTCTCACAAATTAAGCACACCCAAACCTGACAGTCACTTTTTCTCCAGTTCCAATGTTTGTGCTAAGCAGCACATTGTGCAAACAGTGCCCCTCTAAAAAAAAGAAAAAAGGCAGAAATAGTTGAAATGAGCAAAAGCAATCTATGACATACACACTAGAAAATGTTAGTACACATGAGATATTTCTACATAGGTCAGGATTAGAACTCTTACTCCAATGCACCTTCAGAACACAGGATGGGTGCCTTATCCCTCTTTGCCACACAAACAGCTTTGCAGCAAAGAACTTAAATCAATATGTGCAAAACCAGCTATAACAGTATCTATACTGATATCAAATGATGCAAGTGTTATTTGTACATGTATTAGTTTTGGATGTAGTGCACCTAGTGATCACACAACCTGTCATGATTATTGCTTGCAAATATACAGTTCTGCCTTACACTTCTGTGTTTGTTGGCTATTCTTCATTTATCTGAGCAGTAATCTGAGACATGCAGTGTTTAAGCCATTCTGTATCATTAGCCTTAAAATGTTTGAGGATATTAAGTGGAAATAATATAATATGCAGTTGCCAACAAATGAAGGGCAGGTTGGATGTTAAGGAACACAACCTGTGACTTGTGTGCTGCTTACTTACATTTCCAACTTTACATCTAACACTTTGTCAATCTAGCCTGACACACCCAGTGGGAGTAAGGCAGCGTCCAGTGCTGTTGTGTTTTCCTTATCTGAACCACTAATTATTTATACATACTAAATCTAGAGTACTTGATGATAGTTTTCAATCTTACTCACAAACACTGGCTAATCTACAATGTATGTACTGTACCTATGTACTATGTATGTATTCTACCTATGTTCCAAATTTCAGCTGTACACCACAAATCTATTAATTACCTTTATTTTTTTAAATTAATATATTTTTGTTTGTTCTCTCCACTGTAACTGTTGATGTGCTGCATACCACTGTAAAAACATGTCTCTTGTAATGTGTGTGTATACTGATCATGTCTAAATAACTAAATGTGTCTGTAATTTTTCTTTGTGGAGCTTTTCTCCCCAGGCCTCTGCTGAAAAGGGGCCTTTTCAGCACAGTCAGATACCCCTGGTTAACAAATGTAAAATAAATAAAATAAAATAAAAATTTACAGTTGCAATCCATTAAAAAACAAACACTGAGGGAGTGCCTGCACTATGTTTACATCTCCTACTCAGATCCAATTTTTTTGGGGATTCAGCAATTCTAATGAGTTCACACCTCATTTGCATCTTCACCATGCTAACAGCCCTGAATCTACACCATATAAGAAGGTAACTATGTAGCAATACAAACTGATGGTGTGGACAGTTGCATATGTTTGGGAGACTGCAAAAACACTTTTTCTTCAGACTACATTTGTACACAGGGAGTACTGAACTTCAGAAGGTATGCTTCCATTTTATTACCTACGTATTGCATATGCTGGAATGCATTTAAGAAAAATCTGAAACAAAGGCTTTTACACTTTTATCTGTATGCATTAGTTAGACATGTACTGATTGCATGGGCATGTTTGTCAAGCCATTTTAGAGGTATACATGATTGCCAATACATGAAAATGGAATGCTGTGTGATAGATATGTAGAAATGTTTCAGGGACAGGTTCTTTAATAGCACTTTTAGCATTGCAAAGATGGTTTGTTAGCAAAATGGATCATTTGCCTGTTGCTTTGGGAGGGGGACAAAGCTGAGTTACTGTTATGGCACAAACAAAGATGCACTTTTCTTTTGGGGGCAAATGTGAGTTACTGTTATAGCACAAACAAGGATGGACTGTTGTTTTTTGGGGGGAGCAAAGCTGGGTTACTGTTATGGCACAAACAAGGATGGACTATTCTTTTGGGAGGGACCAAAGATGAGTTACTGTTATGGTACAAACAATGATATCTTGCTCTTGTTACTCACCTTGTTTTGCATCCTGCCTGTTGTTAGTATTTCACATCTCTAGACTGTTTTATGTTTCTCCATTGGGTAATACTGACTGGCTACCTTTTCTATTTTTATCTGGAAACAGTTATTTTGTAGTTATGAGATACTTATTTGTATTATCCTTCTGTTGTCTTTTAGGACACCTACAGGTATGCCGCCCAGACATGTCAATCCACAGAGACCCTTCCTTCACTGATGCTGAGAACCAGGTGATTTTGGATGGCTTTAGGCAACATGGTACTTTTTTGCTGGAAAGGTGACTGGGAGATATGGTACGTAGTATGCACATATGGTGGCAGATAGTACATGATATCAATGTCGTTGGTGGCCATGGCAGGATATACAAGCAGGTGCACTACAGGGCCACTGACATGATCACATTTGCACTGAGGAGAGCAAATGCAGTGGGCCATGACCAGATGGTTACTTGGGGAGGGTCTGCTAGGGAGCTACCACTAACCCCCATTGAAGAGTTCCTGACCATAATCAGAGATCCAGATAGCTCCCAAAAGAATGCAGTACAGCATGTCCTGTATGTTGGGGCAACAGTTTCCAAGACAGCAAGCATGTCCCAGGAGGAGCTTCCAGGTAGGCTTTGGTATCTGAACAGTTGAATACTGTTATATAGTAAAACAATTAAAATCAATAAGTTAATTCTGTGTCACATGTCTTTTTTCAGGAGGGTTTGAAGATTACTACAGTTATAAGCTTAGGTTAGAGTTGTCAACCAAGTTCTTGTTGAAATTATAGTTACTGGACATATAAAGGGGTAAATGTATTACCCCCCCCCGTGTTACTGTTAATTGTGATGATGTTGTTCTTATCTCTTTCTTAACTTCTTCCAGGACTGTCTGGACTACAGAATAGAATCTTATCTGCAGATGGTAAGGCAAACATTTTTATGTCAGTAATGCTGAGCAATTTAAAGAAATATTGCAGTGTGTGATGTTAATCTTAGGCCTGTTGTGTGTATTACTGTACTTAGGCCTGTTGTGTGTATTACTGTACTGTCTGTAATAGTGGTAGCACTATTAGATTGTTAGCATATATTGCACTATAGTAGAGCAGGTATTAATTTATTCCTGTGTTTCTTGATTTTTATCACAGGTGATCATGGTGGGAGTGTGGGCCCTATGCCACTTGATGTCAGTGTATCAACAGACTCTGATGATGATGGTGGCCAAATTGAGGCACAGCTGGGGGGAGCAGAGGATGAATCTGACATGAAGGTTGACATACAACCATCCCCTGTACTTTCATCAAACACAGCCAGTATCCCTATGCCTACCCAGTTCGCTGAACCCACAGATGTAGGACAGGTCTAACTACTGCAGCTTCAGTGCTTGTTGAGTCTGGCCATAGCCAAAGTGTGGGCAAGGTGCTATGCAGGACGATTGATAGGGATGCTTGGAGAGGGCCTGCTGTCCCTCCTCCACTTGTTGCAGATGTTTCTCCCCATGCCACTCAATATATATTTAGGGCCATCATGGAGGCATAGGCACATTCCCATAGGTGCTCCAGACAAATGCTCAAGGTTGTGTATGTGGCACAGTCTGACATGTGTGACTGCCTCCACTGTGTTGCCAATTTACTTGATTGGATGAATGACAACTTGGAACGAGGAGTGTCTGTGATGGACCAAGGGGTGTCTGTCATGGAGCGAGCAGTGTCTGTGATGGAACTTCTGCTGGGAGGGTAATTGCATCGTAGGTCAGCCACATCATCTGCTGTCAGTCAATGTGGTCGTGCCTGATCACACACCCATAGTGGCAATACTTCCACAGCTTTGTCAGTGATGTGCTGTCCATTCACAAAAAAAAAAAAGAAATATAAACATGCCAACCACCAAAACAAGCTCCAAAGAGACTCATATATACCAAACCAAACTAAAATAGTTGGCACACTGGAGGCAAAACTGAAGTAATCACTCACAGTTACTCTCAAGAAGTAAAAATAAAAACTTTAATAGGTTCATAGGTTCATAGGTAGGTACTAGGCTATTGGCCATAGGGCCTATATAAGCCTAGCCAAAAATGTACCCTGGCTTTCGCCACCCAAGAAAATTATTTTCCTGTGCCCCTGTCGAGCAGAGCCACAGAAGTGATCCCTGGGGTGAATTTCCTATTTCCCATCCAATCATCAAGATTTTTCTTGAAGAGTGCTAATGAGGAGCTCTGTTTGACATAGATAGGTAGTCTTTTCCAAAGTATGGGAAGTCTCTGGGACAGGAATCTATCCCTCCAGCATGTTCTATTTATTGTGGTGACAAGGTTTAGGTCCCTAGAGTGTGTAACTCGGAGGGATTGGGATTTCTTTAAGTGGAGCATGTCCAGCAGCTCTGGGTTTGACATAGCTTTGTGTGTTAGGCAGAGATCACCTCTGAGTAGGCGATATGCAACGGAGTAAAGCTGGAGTATTTTGAGACGGTCTGCGTAGGGCATCTGTTTGAGGCCAGTAATCCTCTTTGTGAGGTATTTTTGTGGCCTTTCCAGTTGGTGTAGATGTCTTGTGAGGTACATACCAAAAGGGGCGTTATACTCTATAATGGGTCTAATGAGTGATGAGTAGAGGGGAACAATGACCTCTTTTTTCCTGGATGAGAAACCTTTTGTGATTAGCTGAGCCACGTAGAAGGATTTCCTGACCACTGTGGCAATGTGATTATCAAAGGAGAGACTATTGTCCACATGTGTCCCAAGGTCTCTTATCACATTTTCAGTGTTAAGTAGACTACCAGCTATGTGGTAGTTCATGGGTACAGAGTTTTTACCAAAAGGGATGACAATACACTTTTTGGCATTGAGCTTCAGGCCATGGCTTTGACACCAGGTATCTGTCTCAGTGAGACCCTTTTGTAGTATGTCCACATTGTTAAGAGTTTCGATTATAGCTCCTAGTTTGCAGTCATCTGCAAACTTTGTTAGCCAAAGACCTTATCAAATTTAATCCAATATCAAACCGCATATAAATGCCTAACAAGATCACTGTGTTTTCATCTAATACTTTGGACTTCATCAGATACTGAGCTGAACTAACCCCCCTCATTTTATATATATATATATATATATATATATATATATATATATATATATATATATATATATATATATATATATATACTAATGAATTATTATTATTGAATAAAGTCAGTTAATTACCTCATTATGACATTTAAAGAGAGAGGGGTGTCTGTCATGGAACAAGCAGTGTCTGTGATGAAATGTCTGCTGGGAGGGGAATGGCATCCTTGTAGGCATAGGTCAGCCACATCATCTGCTGTCAGCCAATGTCATCATGCCCAATCGTGCTCCCATAGTGGCAGTACTTCCACTGCTCAATCAGTGAGTGTGCTATCCTCACCCAGACATGGCAGGCCATGGAGGTCGTGGTCCTGGCCTTCCCTGTGAAGGGAGCTCATCCAGCAGACATCAGTCACTTTCAGGTAGCAGCACTGCGTCTGACCACGAGAGTGCACATGCCAGTGCAACTCCTGGCAGAGCCAGTTCTCATGGATGGGGACAACAGTGATGAGCTGCCACCTCTATCATACACGGCTCACACCTGTCCAACATACCAAGACATAGAGAAGCAAAGATCTTGGCTGTGTTCATGCAGATACTCACATCAATTTCACCTGGAGACCTCTACAGACACACACAACAGTTACTCATTTTGTCTCACTTGCTATTTGTTGATTTATCCACATGTCTGCCTTTTACTCTTTCTTATACATGCACACTCACTGACCATTTGTGTCAGCCTAGGCTTCCTGCCCCCCCCCCCCCACACACACACACACACCACCCTGTGCAAGTGATGATAACTGTGCCATATCCTTGTTTTCTATCTTTTGAATTCAGGAATACAAAAGCTGTGTGTCTGATCCTCAGGGTGCATAGCTAACTTGGTGCTTAGTATATCTGCATTTGTGGTGTTGAACTTGTAATTATACCTTTGACTCATATTGGCCTTGGAAAAGCATAAGAATTTCCCAACTTTATAGTGAATGATTTTGTGAGGGTTGTGAAGTCAGAAACTGCAATGTGTATCATTATTTCCTAACTTCTCTCTTTAATCATTATAAAGTACAAACTGAGGGGATGCAGTGGTCATTACTATTTTTGAGAGGTATGACTGTGTGAATCTTTGTTGCCTGAGGCCTACTTAGGGATGGGCACATATAAATCAAATAAGTCTCTGCTGTCACATGTTAAGGTAAGTTCTGTACAGATCTCCCACTTTTTACTTGCTTACCAGACCAAGTAATGAAATACAAGGATATGCCACACAGTCATATTATTAAACAATACTCTCCAGGTTCAGGACTTATCTTGTAAATGTAGCAGTTAACACAGTTTTAGTTCAGGGCTGACTGTCTGATGCAAGTAGTACACAGCTAATACATGAAGAGGTAAAGGTTGTGTGGGTTGCCTGGCATCAATGTTACTATATTTATGTGAGTAGGAGGAAGGTTTTAGACCCCTAGGTGGTGAGTGAGTGTGCTATGTGTTGTCTCTTAGCCAATGCAAGGGCATACTGAGCACTACATCTGCCTACACCCACAGCAGCTGGTGGTTCTCCCTATAACTCCTCATCTGCCTGTGGCTGTGTTGACCTTGACATTGGTGGTGAGATGTGTGCCCCTTCCCCTTGCTGATCCTGCTGAAGCTCTTTTCTCAGGATTATGTTGTGTAGCATGGCACATACTGTGAATATTTCTGTACATGTCTGTGGATTGCACTGCAGGGTTCTCTCAGATATATCAAGACACTGGAACTGTGACTTCAGCAGCCCAATCACACACTCTATGATATTTCTTGTTTGAGAGTGTGCCTCATTATGGTGGTCTTCCATGGGTGTGTGTGCATTTGTGGGATATCCCCCTAGCAAACATCTGGTACAATTGGGAGGTCTGCCAGATATGTCAGTCATGGTAACTTCCATGGTTGCTAGCACACACATTCAAGATTATTCCCTTGGCATTACACAAGACTTGCCAGTTGATAGAGTGGTAGCCTTTTCTGTTAATGTGAAGTCTACCCTGTTCCCTGGGTGGTGCCTTAATTTCTACATGTGTGCAGTCTATGGCACCCAGTACTTCAGGGTAGTGTGCTGCACAGTAGAACCCCTGCATATTTCTGGACCTCTCCTCAGAACTATGTGGAAAATAGATGCTGTCACTGGTATGTTGGAGTATAGCATTAAGGAACTGGTGGAAGATCCTGGCTGGTGATGCCTGTGACACCCCCAATATGTCCCCTGTTGGTCTCTGAAAAGTACCTGTAGCTAAGATTCTAAGGGCTACACATACCTTTGTCTCCACTGGAATGGGTTCCCCTCAGTTGGCTCTAGCTCTGAACTGAGGATAGCAGAGGTTGCACAGTTCTTGTAGTATGTCCCCGTCCACCCTGTAATGCTCCACAATTTCCACATCTTGTAGGTTGTAAAAAGATAAACAGGACCTGAAAACTCTTCTCCTTCTCTGTTTAGCAGCAGCAGTAGCATTGGCTTTAGCTTGTAGAATATACAAATTAATTAAAGAGGTTGCAGCCCCTAACATTCTGTCCGTGTAGACTCCTTTCCATGTCTGTATTCTAAAAGTTTTGGAATCCACAGGAAAAAACAGCCCAGACTCTACACAGATGCTTTATAGCTTGTTGAATAGCTAAACCATGTTGGATTGGTTAATTAGCATGCAGTTCAGCTGCTTAGCATTAGCATACCATGGTGTTTATCTTGCTTGTGTGGTGGTGTGCGCCTCTACATGGCCCTTACTGAATCTGAATTTCATTGCTACCGCAATGCGCACACAGTAGGAAATGGTCGTGTAGGCTTTACTGAATCCCATGTACATTTATACAGAAACATCCCTTTTAGTTCTAAAATTATACCAACATGATATATTTGTGCTTTAATAGCTTCTGGTTATTTTACTCTGCACAGAAATGAAAGCTATACATTTTTTCAGGTCACTGTTTTGTAAAAGATACACTCTGTCAGTTTACAATTTGGACTAGAATTCCATCCTAAATTTAAATGACAACATCTCTCAATTGCTACAAGATATGTTTTATGAAACTCTTTGGACAACATCTCTTAATAATCTACTTTTATTTTGTTTTATATAGCCCAATAGCTTATAGGAAGATAAGAGAATCTCAAGTATGTGAGTGCCTGTCAGAGCATATACAAGCATATACGTCTGTTTTGTTATAATGTAATAAATGATAGAAAATACTAGTTTTTCCTGGCAAAGAGTATTACTTTTCATTGTCATTTCATAATATGCAAATAATACAATTCTGAAACATGAATTTGCCAGCTTGAAAAATGCAAAATAAATATTTATGTCAAATAAATGACAATTTCAGGGCATCCGAATGGTTACATTAAACCACTATCAGCACCTAGCAATAAAAAGCCATTTCTCAAAATAACAAAGATGACCATCAGATACAAAATGCACTTAGCTGGTCATTTTAGCAGTAAAATAACATGCACAACTATTCTGGGGTTCAGTAAATGTCGTGTAGGCTTTGCATAAAGCCTATATATAGTTTACATGGTAGTGCAATAATCAGTAGCACTAATCACATATTAATGCTGCTCCTCATGCTTGCAGGAATACAAGCAACATTTTATGACCAGCAATACTGTCATCAGCCAGGAAACTGTGCAGAACAGAATGAACTTGAAAAGTATATGCATACAAGTTTGCCGATGAGCAAACCTGCTCTTCTAGATTTCGCAAACAGCTACAAAGTCTACCGGGATGAACATACTGCAATGACTGCAGTATTAGCAAGTTATAGAAAAATGTACACATTGCAATGTACAGGGATCTTCAAACTGAAATAATAGATGATGGGGTCAACAGCAAGGGCAAATGCTATAAAACTTATATACAGTAAGCAGGGAAAGTGTGCTGCTTAAAATGGGCACAGACATGAATAATAAGAATGAAGCAAGAGGAAGATGGCATGTAAAATATGGCAATGTACCCCAGATAGGATATGTCAATGCATGTATACTTCCAAGACAAGTCAGTAGCATAACATTAAGCACATATGTAGATAGCACTGTATGTACTGCTGTTTACACCTCCTGTGTGAGTTATTTGTATATCATGACACATGATAGTATATATGTGACTGTCACACAAGGTTACATGTCAATGGAGATGACTGGCTGTGATATAAACAGCACTGACAATGCTCACTGGAGAGGGCATTTAGCAAGGATGGCATATACAATTGGGGGTATGTGCATATTGTGCAGATCTGCAAAATGACTTGCTTAAACATGACTGAAATGTCAGCATACCTCACAACAAATCATGGAGAAATAAAGCAACAAACGTGAACAACTGCTGACACAAGCAGGCACAATTAGAAACAATTCTAAAATATTAACAATATTAATGTGTGACATTGACAATATATGTGATTTTAATATTATACATATTCTGCAGGAACAGACATGTACAACTGTAATAATTAGCCAGTATTCTATATGGGAAAATTCACCACCTCTTTTCCAAAAATAAACATCTTTGGATGGGTTAAGTGAGACAGTGTTAAACCTGGAGCTGAATTCAGGAGCAATCCTGGCCATTTGAGAGGTTTGCATGACACATAAGCCACAAGCCACATGTGCAAAGATTAAAACCCATGCCATCAATGTTGTCAATGATCTCTGTATTTAATGGCTTAAACATTGTAAGACATATCACACATGCATCTTGTACAACACCTTCAAGGGAAGTATGCACTGTCAATTCTTAACAGGTATGCATACAAAGAATAGTTCTATATGGACAACAAGATGTGTGCAATGCAAGCTCACTGGGCCAAATGTAATACACTTGACTGAACCATCCCTGGCTGACATAGGTATCATCCATTAGGATAACAACATTTACAAACAACACACTATTATGAGTGGATTGTCAACATTCAGATATGTATTGCATGCATCTGCCACATGTAACAGCAATGGATATTGTCTGAAGCATCTGCAATTGATGTGTGAATGAAGAACTGGTGTGTTATAATGAATGATACAGCAGTATGTGAGACTGATGGGAATGCATCAACTATGTCCATGTGCACAGAAACTATAGCAGAGCAAAGTCGAGCATCAATGAGGGAGGAAGGTTTCACTGTGATATTGTTCACTTACCAAACAATGCATGGAGCACACTCTATAAGCACATGTCAGACCTCAAGACATATGCCACATGATCACTGACCCCCTGACATTGTCAGTGAAAATGTTATACTGGCTGAAATCCTGACATGCATGCATATGTGCTCATGCAAACTATGGAGTAATAATACTGATGCGATGTACTGTTACATCCATGACTTTGTACAGTCACACTATAGCTGTACCTAGGATACAATCGGACTTCATAGTTTCATAGGTTTACAGAAGAGTACTAGGCTAATGTTCCAAGCTGACATAAAAGGCTAGTCATATTTAACATGAGTTTCATAATTTGGAATAGCTATATGAACAAAGTTCATGCAGTTATGAGCTCATACTATGTTATCTAAGACCAACTCCCTCTATCCATGAGGGACACAGGCATAGCACTAGGAGTACAATTACCATTAACCATCCATTGATGTAGGCTGCACTTGAATAAGGTTAGTAAAGGCCTTTACTTTACATGAATGGGAAGCTTGTTCCAAAGAAGGGGTAGTGTCTGAAAGAAGTTTCTATCTCTCAAACATGATTCACTATTAAGAGGCTAAGTTACCATCCTTGGAACGGTTGACTCTCATGCAGTTTGCTTTACCAGTGTGTAACATTTCCACCAGGGCCCTGTTGTAGACTGCAGACAGAATGCAATGATATGAGTTTCAATATTTCCACGTAGGACTTGTCTTTTAGATCCTGTATCTTCCTTGTGCAAAATGTCTGGCATTGCTCCAGCTGTTGCAGATGTGTGGTGAGTTACATGCAAAACTGTACATTGTTCTCAATTATTGTTTTGATGAGGGCCAAGTACAATGGAATTATAACATCCTTTGATGTAGATGACATGCCATTATGTAAATCTTTACTCTGCACTGATTGTTTCACATTATATTACTGTACATTTCTCTCATGGTATTTACTCTGTATTTTTGCACATACTTAAATTCTTAAATTCTTGTATTCAATGTTGTATTTCAAACCATTAATTTCTTCTACTGTGGAGCTTTTCTCCCTGGGCCACCAGTGAAAATGGGTTCTCTGTGACCCAGTGGACTTTCCGGTAAACAAAATGCAAATAAATAAATGCCCATACTTATGAGTTGTGCCACATAGAAGGGATTTATTACCATTGAGGACATATGTTGGTTGAACTTCCAATAACTATCTACCTGATTACTCAGATCACGTACCACTGGGTCTACTCATTGGGGTGTGTTGTCTATATTGTAATAAGCTTGGGTATTTGCTTTACAAAAGGGAATAATTATGTTTTTTTTGGACATTTAATATGTCTCCATGGCTCTGGCATCAATAATTTGTGTGTGTTAATACTTTCTGCAGTATGTCAATATCATTACTGGAGTCAAGCACTGTCTATAATTTGCAGTCATCCACAAAGTTGGTTGGACAAAGGCTGTCTAAGTTTGCTTTGACTTCTGGGAATTAAATAGCAAGCAGGAAAGGGCATAGTACAAAACCCTGTAGTATTGCACTGGTCACTGGCCTCTTGCTAGAAGTGAATTCAAACACTTTGAAAGTATGTGTCCTGTTAATGATTCACTGGGCTATGCACTTGGTGACATAGTGGTTTATGGCCAGTTGAGACAGTTTCTCTGTAACACCCAAGTGTGGAATTGTGTCAAATACCTTGGCCAGGTCAAGTTAGGTGGGATGCACATTCTTTCTGTATCCATGGCCTTTGTGACTTTCTTGAAAAAGTTAACCAGATTTAACAGACATGATCTACCCTTAACAAATCAAAATGGGTTGGTTACAGAGTCAGGTGATTACCTATGTTCTTGTTGATAACAGCCATGATGACTTTTCCATTTGCTTACAGCTGAGGCTAGTTAGGCTTATGTGTCTATAATTCCCTGTGTCAGGTGATGGTCACCCCTTGTTCAGATGGATGATTGTTGCTGTCTCCAATTCTGCCTTTCTGGAGGCTATAGTTAAGTAGAGATATAACAGTGTCTGATAGATCATGTTTTAATTTATTTATAAGGCAACCTAGGATGTTTTCAGGGCTCATTGATGACATGGTTTTAGCCTCAGAGAGCACACAGATGATCTGCTCTTTTGAGAAAATATGATGAGTAATGTTTGCATGTATACTTTGGGTAATGAAAACTGGCAACAGGGGGGTGAAGTTTGATCTAAATCTGTCAACTAGCAGGTTGTCTGTTGCCTCGAGATGAGTATTGTTGGTGCCATCCACAACCAACTGTGTGCATAGCTGTGTATCCCCCTTAAGATTTTGTACTTACTTAAGAAAAGATGTGTGACACCTCCAAATACAACCTTGGGTATGCATCACGGATATTCTTGTATGTTTACCATTGGAAAAGTGTGTCTGAGGGCTCTGATACCATATATAGTCACATTATAAATGAAGTAGATGGGGTTCATGAAGAACAGTTAATGATACAAATGCTGACAGTCACACAATGCTGCTGGGCAGCACCTGAATAATTTTTGTGAATAGTAATACACTTGTACATATAATGAATTCCCCAAGACTGATATGTTTGTGTATATACTAGCATTGCAATATGTTGATGAAACAAGGCATATGTGTATGATGTAATATTGCAGTATATCACATAGCATTTCATGATGGTAGTTATACACATACACTTCACTACCATGCCAAAATAAGACCAAATCATCAAGGTACCGCCCATACAGTACCCACATGTCCTTGAACTCGGAGTTGACAATATACAGGTCCTCCCACTGGGCAAGTACTATGTTGGCAAACGATGGTGAATAGTTTTTGGCATGATAGTGAAGACGAGTTGGATAGATTTTTTACTTATATTAACAACACCACCACTTTTCTGAAGTTCACCATGACCAAGGACCATGATATTTTGAACTACTTTGACGTGACCATCAGGAAGGATTATTCCAAGGGGAGATTCACCTCACATCTTTATAGGAAACCTATGTACTGCAACTCTCTTTTGCACTTTGAGAGTTGGCACCCCTTGCACCAGAAGAAATCCCTTGTGAAGGGACAATGTGTTAGATTGTCCAGAATGGTATCTCAGGATATTGATTTTCTTAGAGAGTGCGACCTCCTACTGGGTATGTTACAGAAACGAGGTTACCCCCCTCAATTTGTTAAGGACATAATAGGTGAGGTCCAACAAAAAAGAACTAATGGGGTTTATAGAACATTACTGGACAACCCTCAGGGTATAACCAGGCCCCTAGCAACTGAGAGAGTGAACAGCTGTAGCAGGGCATTAGTGTTACCTTTCACTACTGATTTTTTGACATCAAAAGCATCATTTGTGATTGTTGGAACATGTTTTGTATTGATGAGAATATCATTAATAAACTAGGTGAAAAAACCCTGGTGGTGTACAAAAAGTGTACATCTTTCAAAGGTTTAGTTGAAAGAAAAAAGGTGGCTTCTGGACTAGGTGGTACTTTCAAATGTGGAAGATGCACTCAGTGTTCTTTTGTGATTGATGCTGAATTTATTAAACTTAGGAATTTTGGTAAAATCACTACACATAAAAAGTACCATTGTTACACCAAGGGGGTTGTATATGTTGCATCCTGTACAGGCTGCAACTGTTACTATGTGGGTAAGACTGTCCGAGCTTTAAGACAACGGCTCTATCAACACAGTTATGATATTAACAAACATAGGGAGACCAACGCCTTATTTAAGCATATTAAATTATATCCCACACACTGTTTCAAGTTTTTTGTATTAGAGCATGTCGACTTGGGTACAAGGGGTGGACCTGTCAATGATTTTCTTGAATTTTTAGAGCTCAAGTGGCAAATAAGGTTAAATGCATGTGTGCCACCTGGGCTCAGTGATAAAATTTCTATTAGTTCTATGTTAAAACTAAAAGCTGTTTTTTTATGTAATGTTTTTAACATAAGCTCTATTTTGGGGGATTAATGGATCAATAATTCAGTTGTATTATTTTAGTGGGATGGTACTTTTTTAGCATGGAATGATATCTTTTTCTAACAGGAAATGACATACTTTTTTAGCAGGAAATGACATTTTTTAGCAGGAAATGACATCTTTCTTGTTTGACTAAATGTTGAATAAGGCAGGCTATTTAAATCAGCATTATGTGTGTCATGCAGTTCTGAAGAAGTCAATTTTATGTACTTTTGCCGAAAGTGCTAAACTCTTATCGTGGTGGAATAAAACTGTTGGATTTTTATCTTTGGTACAGTGCTCTTGGTTATTTACTCCATTCAGCTTTTTCTGGATTTGGATATTTTCGTTTGACTCAGCTGGTATGCTATTTGTGTCTGGCCATATATCCTGAAAAGTGTGTGCAGTATGCTTTGTCACAGTACGGATAGTTTATATATCACATTAGTTGAAGATTTCATCCATCACCTGAACATGTCACAAATAGAATCCTACAGATGATTTTAAAATATTTCACAGTACATGAGCCATGATAAACTATTGAATTAAGGTAACATGTTAGTATTAACCATCAGCACAGTCAAGTCAGTCTGCAAGCACCATACATCAACCTAAAAGAGACACACACCTACAGAGGAGTTGGACAGATGGGATGAATACAAGGAAAAATGAACATACACTTAGAACTGTTTTTAATGGCACATTAATAGTCATGTTTTTGGTCTGTTGTCATTATTAACATTACATGGTGTGTAGTATGAGGTGAGTGACACAGGGGTAGAGAAGGCTTTGGAGAGGGAGAACAAGCTTATGACAAGCAGAGCAAGGTTAGCTAAATATGTCATGTCATTGGGGATGGATGTCACTTCAGATACTCATTTGTGGGCAGTAATCAATATATCTCCATGAAAAATCATAACTTTTCAAATTTTAATATGTGGTTGATTGAATATATCATACACGTATATCATCACATTAAGGAATGATAAGAGATGCATATGGAATCAAACCCTTGAAGCTATTGTCCAAAAAATCTTCAGACCAATGATTTATGTCAACACTCCACATACTAAGCTGCATTTTGTTAAATTCAGTAGTCTAACTGACAAAGTAAATGTTTCAAAGTACTACCTTTACTCTGTTTAACACTGTGTTCCTTTAGCGCAATGAGTTTAAGCAGCATTGCACAGAGGTAACCAGACTAGTACGGCCAATGGCAAAAACTCACCAAGTTTTACCACATGACATGAAAAGCCATTCAATGCCACTTGGCATTGGTGCTCAATGCCAAGCACCATACAAATGCAGAGAACAAAAAGTGAAGACTTTATTAGGGGCCATTTTTGGACTTGTGTGGTGTGTGATTCTATTTTTTTACCAGATTAAAGTTGTGAAATGGGGTAGATAGGAAAGTGATGAAATGGGGGCCAAGGAGGGTGAAGAACAAAGGGGAAGCAATCAAGGAATTTGCAGGAGGAAATTAGAAATGAACCATAGTTATCTACTTCTTTAACACTGCAATGTGAACATGTGTAGAAAATTGGATTCATTTGGATTGTCACCACAACACAGATGGGTGACAACAGTGTAATCATATTGTATAGCCAATTGCACCAAAATAAGACACATATATGAAGTGCAGAGCTATGTGTGGGACAATTTTTTTTGTGGGACAGTTGCCCATTTTTTTTCAGATTTCAAAATAGAGGAATGTTGGGAATGGATGTAGGAATGTGAGGGTCAGATAGGTAGGAGAGGTGAGGAAGAAGGTACAGACAAGAAAGACAAACAAGACAGAGACAGACATGGTGTACACAAAAGGTTGGGGGACACAATGATTGAGGATAGATAGTTGACATTGGAGGCACATGCCCATCAAGGGTGGGAACACAGAGAATCTAGTCCTCACCCTCAGAACTGTCATCACTGTCCCCTTCCTCAGCTCAACATAGGGATCTTTTCTGCATTCTAAGGAGCAACTTCTCCAGATGTCTGAGGCATGCATAAATGCCAGTTTCTAATACCTCATGCACCATTCTGATAGCTCCTGGTGGATGATGTAATCTGCACCTCCACCAATACTCCCAGAGGGTATCAATGCACCACCTGCTGGGACAATGTTACCTGATGTTGAAGGGCCAGGTAGTGCAGGGGCTGCTGAGGCAGTAATGCAAGGGTGCGTCCCAGATGTGCTGGGTGTTGGTGAGGCAGCTGTTGGAGGGTTGGCAGGCTAAGCTGCAGTGGTTGGCCTGCCTTCCTCTGCTGAAAATGATTTTGCTTGTTGACAGAAACGTATGACATCAGAACAGTATGACATATACAAAAAAATAAAAAAGAGCAATAAGGGGTGCGGTGAGACAAAGACGAAAACAGATGATTAGAGCCATTATATGACACAAATTCTTTATTACACTTAAATATACTTTTATTATTATATTAGCTATACAACTTTCTAAATCAAAAATAGGATTGTGAATTGTAACAAGCAATCCTTGCACTATGCAGATATTGCACATATGCTTTTAAAGATAATGCAGATTAAGTTGACAACTGATTTTAAAGCTAAATTTGATGGAATTAAAATTAAATAAGGATATTTTTGTAATTTTATTGTATTTGTTACTTGAAAAGAGCCCACCAAATCTGAATATGCTATTAGACTTGCATAATACAATTACTTAGAGCTACAGAAGAGATTATGCATGTTTGATTTTACAGTTAAGATCTGCATGCTTAAGTTGGAAAAGCAATCATTTTAATACAATCATTTAATTTGTGCTGCACACATACCCCTTGCTTCTCTGAGTCTTTCTAATCTTTTGGCATGTGGCTTTCTGCTTGCTGAAATTTCCTGAGCAGTTGTAAAATACGGAAGGAAGGAAAAAGAGATATGAAAGCATTTTGCTTACCAGTCTTGGTTGTCTGCAACTTTTCATGTCAGTTAAAGTTGCTTTACCTGTATATACTTACACAACTGTGTGATGTCAGCAGGCTTAAACTCATCCAGCCACTGGTCGGGTTGTGTCTGCTTGCACCATTTCAGGTCATTATAATGATGCCTGCATTGCTCCCCAGTGCATGGAATGCTAGTCGCACTGGAGACACCCTTGGCTGGACTGTTCCAAGCTTCAGCCTTATACTAAGACCCAGTATAGTCCCTCTGCAGCTTCCCACAACTATAGTGCTTTATGAGGAGTGCAATAATTATTTTTGACTCCTCTACACCTGAAATGGCACCATCCTTCCCACCTCCTGCCATTTCTGCACAGCTCCTTCAACAGCAGTAAAAGTGTTTTCCTGACAATTCATGATATTGGGTTTCACTGCTAGTGTGCAAACCCACACAACCATGCCAACCACGTTTGCACAATGTTAAGCAGATATGTTAAATGATATGATGCCATGTGTATGCTCAATCAACCTGCTATTCATAGTTATTGTTATCTATAATTATCTTTATATTGTTATTTCTGTTATAAATTACAGTGGAACACTATTAAAAATGTGGAGTATGTCAGATTACAACCCTAGCACTCCTGTGTTCTAGCCATGAACTTATATCTGGTGCCACAGGGGAAGCTATGCAGCAGCTGTATTTTTTCAATCAGTAATGTCCAGACTGCTGATGGCCGCACAATGCTGCTTAGCCTTTTTGCATGAAGGAAAGTGAATCACATAAAAATGTATCAGTTTATTTGTAAAATTACATTGTAACAATGTTTCTTTTTACAGCAGTGGACTCTTGACACAAGCAAAAATGAATATAAATTATTTCTGTTAATACACATTATTATCATTTTCTCTGTAAAATATTATTGTGGAACTCAAACCATAGTCTAACTATCTTCTTGTTTGTGTACCTCAATGTCTTTACACCTTGTGCTACACACAAAGTTGGGACACAAGTGTAATTTCTGCTGTCATTATCATCCAAGATGCTGACTGCCACTCAATGCCGCTAAGCGTGATTGCACTTCCTAAGGCAACTGACATTAATTTTTAAATTTTCATACATTTCACCATGTTTGCACTAAGCCATGCCCTGATTAAACACATTAAACAATTGCACAGCTCTGGATTTGAACTATCAGAGTTGGAGTGTGTTATCTCATCTTGCCACAGATACAGTTTTGCAGCAGCAATCAAATCAGCTGCATACAAGCAATTCACATTTCCTCTACAGTATTAACATCACATATACCTGGACATTCTCAGTTGGTTGTACATGTGTGGTTTACATATTTAGTGCAATGAGTGATCACGCAACCATTTATGAATATGCTCGCACAAATGTAGCTCTGTCTTCTCTTTGTATTGTGTTCATTCTTCCCTTATCTCTGCTGTATTCACAGACATGCAGCCTGCAGTGCATTTTCTATAATTTTCCTTTAAATGTGTGACAACAGTACATGACAGTAAACAACAGCTTTTAGCAAAGGCATGATAGTTTTGCTATTATTGATCAAAAATGATAAATGCGCTGTGCTTTGTTTAATTTAAACGCTCACTGATATTATTTCCATGCTTTGTAATTATGTCCTCACTGACATAACCACTGCAGTTAATGCTGTCTGAATTGCTGTTGTTTTCACAGTAGTTAGTATATGTATTGTCGATGCTATTTTGAAACTTTTACTGATTTCATACAGCTTTTTACTGCTGCTAGTACTACCTTGAAATTGTTAATATGTCAGTCACCTTTATTGCTCCAGTTGTGACAATGTAGGGATAATTAGACTTTTGACTCATTTTTCTACTGTGTGTATTTTCGAAGTGTAAGGCATGTTAGCTGATAAACGGCAGAGATCTATTGACGACTCACACACATTCTACTAAGGTAACAATATGCAAGCATCTGACATTCATTTGTGATCTTATCCATTTATTTTCCTGTTCCAGGTTCAACACTTACTTTGATAGTCCTGCAGTTACAATTGTTGTAATATGAAACTAACTCTGTGTGATGCTAGCAGTACACATCCATTACATGAGTAAGTAAAGGTTGTGAACATTGCCTGTCATCACTTTTACTGTATAAATGTGCATAGGATGAAAGTTGTACCCCTTAGGTGGTCAGCATGTGAGCTGTCCATTGCTTTTTGGCCAGGGTGAAGGCATATTGTGCACGCCTACATCTACCTACACCCACAGTGGCTGGTGATTTGCCCTCTGTGAGTCCTCACCTGTGTGTGGCTATAGTGACCTTGCCACTGGTGGTAGAATGTGCGCTCCTTCCTCTTGGTGTTCCTATTGCAGCTGTTTTCTCAGGATAATAGCATGTAGGATAGCACAAACAGTGACAATTTCAGCATAAGCATTGGGATCGTATGGCACGTCCCCCTGATGTATCTAGGCACCAAGACCATAAATTCAGCAGCCCAAATGCATGGTCTATGATATTTCTGATTTGAGCATGTGCCTCATTACAGCATTCCTCCTTGGGTGCGTGTGCGTTTCTGATGGGCGTCATTAGCCATGGTTCGAGTGCATACCCAACATCCTCTAGAAAATGGCCTTGTGGGATATCCTCCCTGGAAGACTTCTGATAGAGCTGTGAGTTGTGCCAGATATGAGAGTCATGGTAACTACCAGGGTTACCAGTACACACATTCAGGAAGATTCCCTCAGAGTTGCCTCAGTGGAAGCCTTTTCTCTTTATATAGACCCTTCTCTCTTCCCCGGCTGGTGCATTGATCTCAATGTGCATGCAGTCTATGGCACCCAAGACTTCAGGGAAGTGTACTATGGGGCAGAAATCCTGCACAGTTGTAGCTCTGTCCTTGGGGGTAGGCAGGAATTATGGTATGCTGTAGCATAGCATTCAGGAACTGTTGTAGGATCCTTGATGCCGATGCCTGTGACACCTCTAGCATGTTCCCTGTTGGTCTCTGGAAGGTTCCTGTAGCTAAAATTGTGAGTTCTACACTTACCTTGGTCTCAGCAGGTATTGGTTTCCCTTGGTTTGCCTTTGCTCTCAGTTAAGAACAACAGAGGTTGCAGAGTTCCTGGAGTGGGTCTCTATCCATGCTGTAACGTTCTATTACTTCCATCACATGTAGACCATGAAAAGTTAAATGGGGTTTAAATACCCTTCCCCTTCTTGCCCATCTATCAACAGCAGCAGCATAGACTTGAGCCTGTTGCACATACACATGCAGAACAGCAGCAGCAGCCCCTAACATTTTCTCCCTCTAGTGTAGTTTCTGTGGCTGTATTCCAATAGGTTTTGGAATCTGAGATAAAAAGGCTATGCTAAGTGTACACGATTACTTTATAGCTTGTTGAATAGCACCACCATTTTGAATTGGTTGATTAGCTTACAATTCAGCTGCCTATGCTGTAATTAGCATACCATGATGTTTGCCAAGTTTGCACGGCTCTACATGATGTGTAGAGCTTACTGAATACAAACTGGCACATTACCATGTGTGTATCATGGTGCGACACATACACACACACACACACACACACACACACACACACACACACACACACACACACACACTCATACACACACACACAAGCAAGCCATGTAGGTTTTATTGAATCCCACCCTTTATTTTTTTTCATTGTTATTTACTGGCTATGAGCCCAAACATGGTGGGATCATACATACAGTGACAAAAGATATGTATTCAAAACACATAAATAGGATTTCTACAACTAATGTAATGACAACTAATCAAAGATGTATTTCAGGCCATTATTGCACTTGGTATACTCAGCAGACGTTCTTCAGAGCACCTACCGAGTATAATGCAAACTATCAGATTAGCAGAAAAGGCACATGAACGAAAGCCACCGATGCCTGCCTTTGAAAGGCTATACCTCTGTCAGTTTTTAAGATTTCATTTCAAACTTGTATTTGATACTAACATGGTATTCAGCTACAAAGTATACATAAGGCTGCAATTTTTTACCTCAGAGCTTCAGTGCATCGAACCTTTGAATTTGACTCCACAGCTTTAGCCACTTGAAAGCATGGCATTGTAGATAACGCATGTTACAACTGAAACAAATATATATATATATATATATATATATATATATATATATATATATATATATATATTTCTAGTGAAATGTATAGAATTTTATTTCTGACATAAAGTAGTTTTAGAACTTTTATATTTTTCTGTACATCAATTTTACGTGACCTTTTGTGCAAAGGTATAATACCCCTCAACTGGAAACCAGGTATGCAGCCAAATGTGACAAGAAAAGATATCTGAAATGTTTGATTCTCTAGTTGTATGCAAGAGGCTATATATCAGTTCCTTGCAGGCAGTTCATAATAAAAAGAAATTCAAAAACTTCTAATAAGATACCTGGGTAAAAACATATACATACTGACCTTCTGACAGAGTATACTACTTTTGACTATGAAGAAATTACACAAATATAATGACCATGTTGCTCTTTGACATATACTGTCCCCCCAACAAACCATATTAATAATCATTCAGTATTGAACCTGTAACTGCTGTTTCTTTCATATACCATCTGCCATCAAAAATAATATTCACATTTATTTATTTTTTTATTTCATTTTATGCACTATTTAACAATGTAAGCCCACTGAACTAATGTTTCCCTTTTCAGGTGTGATCCCAAGACCACCAAATGGTTAAGTGAATTGCATAAAGTTGTACAGTTGTCAAATGGGGTGGACTAAATCAAATCATATACCCTTTTCTACAGTTTTCTATTCTTCTGATGTTTCATTGTGAAGTAAACAAAAAACAAAGCAATCACAGTAATGTACTTCTACTTGCTAGTATAGGGCATTCACCTCTATTTTGATTAACATGAAAATAAATTAAGAAAAAATACGAGTGTATTGTGCTGTGGTCAGTGTTTATTAATACTACTACCCACAGGTCATCTGGTTTTCTGTCAGACAATGATTAAAGAACAGCCAATCACTTCAACATATTTCAACTTGGAACTTTCGGGTTCTGTTCCACAGCCCCCCAACACATTATGCAATCATCACTTTAACATGATCAGCATCATGCTGTCACATGATTTCATCCATTAACTGCTTTCCATAGCTCTCAGTCTTACATTTCCAAAATAGACAACACCAACTCTGACTATGTGAAAGTAATGGGCAAAATGCAGAACCTTTAGTAATAAACATCAGCTAGAAAGCTATCATTTCCATTTCCTCATACTTACAAAAAGTCCTTTTTATAAAATTATTGCATTTTAAATCAAGATGAAATGAATTTACAATATAAAACAATCAATTAACAGCAGATAGAACTATATACAAAGTCCACAACAGCAATTTTCATTAAGCAAAATAAACACATTTACAGTTAAAGATGTTATAGAACTAAAGTACAGGAGAAATAAAATTGCAAAATGTATGTAGAGGTATTTTAAATAATATGAAAGAATGGAATTGCAAGGAATTGTCAGTATTTTTGAAACTGTGGATAGATTTCATTACAGTTACCTGTATTTCATTGTTTTCAACGTTTTCAGCCAATGACTTCTTTAATAAAATGTCTTTTTGATGAACTAATATGATTCAGTGTTATCTGCAATGGTTATATGTTTAAAAAAATCATAACAATGAATAAGTGACAAACTTTTTCAATATGGTACAGCAGGGAATGTAAATTTTAACTTGAACTGAAATTAGCCTCTAAGGAAAATATAGTTATAATTACTTACTTAGCTATAACTAAGAAACAATAACCAGTAGTGTTCAGAACTAATCCACAACAGCACCACCCATTGTAACCCAGCTAACATAACAAATACACTAGCAGAAAAATTTACTGCAAGCCTTATCCAAGAGAAAAGTATTCCTTCTCAGTCAATTCCAATGTTTCTTACACCACCTAACATTATAAGGAAGTATGTGCTGAATGTAAATTCTAAAACTAAAAATACTAGTTCATTGAGGCCAGATAATTTACATCAATGCCTTTTCAACAACACTGGCATTGCCCTTGTTGAACCCCACTCTTAAACTGTTTAACATATGACTAAGTCAGGGTATGGTCCCAAAGTGCGGTAAACTTCAGTGATGATGCTCCTGTATAAGGACAGCCCTACTTCAAATGCTGGAAACTATAGACCAATTGGCCTTATTAGTCTGATTAGCCAAGTCATGAAACACATCACAATTGACCTAATTAAGTACAATATCAAAAAACTTATTAGGCTACCCCTATACTAGTCTGATTCTGTGAAAGGGAGAACTTGCTTATTTAATTCAGCCAACTTTTTTGAGAATGTCAGTCTTACTGTAGACAGTAGTAGTAGGGATGGAGCCAGTACAAGGTTCTCTAGGGACTGATGCTAGCAGGGATACCCCATAAATACCAAAAAAGTGCCCCATACATCATTTTAATGTTGGTCTCCTCCACTTTGATGATTAACATCTCCAAGTTTTTTCTTATGTTGGCTTCAAATGTAGAGCTGATAGGAAAGAGAGAGGTTTCCTTCATCATGTCACAATCAAAACAGACCAATAGTGGACAAGCAATGTAGCACTAGAGCATGTTTTTTCAAGAATAAAAAAACAGTACCATGCAGTGATGAAGACTTTGCTATGTGGATGTTGTAACTCTGTAATGCACGTGCATGTGTGAGTGTGTGTAATAAGCACATATTTACACATGTACGTGTGTGCATGTGTGTGTGTGTGTGTGTGTGTGTGTGTGTGTGTGTGTGTGTGTGTGTGTGTGTGTGTGTGTGTGTGTGTGCCCTTGCAAAGAAGACTAAGCTCTGCCTTTCAAAGGATCCCTCTTTGGCAGGCTGCAGCAGGTCTATGATTTTGCATCATTTATTTATTTATTTATTTTACATTTGTTGACCGGGCTAGTCTAACTGGATACATGTCCATTTTCAGTAGAGGCCCGAGGAGAAAAGTTCCACTGTAACAGTCTATGGTAACAAACTTAAGAAAAAATATATACAAGAGTTTAACTAAAACTACTAAGCAGGAGTTAGTAACTAATTAGAATACAGAACAACAGAAAAGCAATTAGTGTAACAAAAACACACAGCAATACGAGCAGTATTATAATACAGAATAAAAAAAATTTTTTTTTTTTTTTTTTAGCATCTTAGAGGTGATAGGGGGTAAAACATAAGCAAAGTAAGTAGTTGTAATAGGAGGTAAAATCATAAGAAAGAGGAAGTCACAAGCTGAATAGAGTCAAGGGAAAAAAGAAATTGAAGTGGTGGGAGGAGTGGTATCAGCTAGATGGAGACAAGGCAGAGTGAGAGAAGGAGAAGTATTACTTATCTATATGATGGGTTTGTACAGTGCAGAAAGAGGTGTTTAGAAAAGAGGTGGAAAGATGTGGAAGTAGAGAACGAGAGTCAGTCAGGGGAAGAGCAAGGGCAGAGCCAATGTGATTTGAGGTGGGTCTTTAAATGTTTCTTGAAGAGGGGTGTTGAGGTCAATGTAGTAAGTTCACTAGTGAGCTTGTTCCAGTGTGTACCCACAGCATTTGAGAAAAGGGAGTCACCTGCTTTGTTCTGAGATTTACATGTGGCTACTAGAAGTTTATTAGCTGAGCGTAGGTTAGAGAGATTTTTATAGGGGGAAATGAGTACTAAGAATAGGTGCATTAGAAGGGAAGTGGAGTATCCTGTGGGTAATAGTCAGTTGTTGAAGTAGAATGAGATTTTGCAGTTCAAGCCAACCTAGCTGTCTGAGATTTAAGCAATGATGAGTCCGATATGGGGCACCTGTAGCAAACCTGACAATGTTGTGGTAGGATGAGGCTAGTTTTGATAGGTTTGTTTTTGATAGGTTAATAAAGGTTGGAGAGGCATACAGTAGTGTTGAGATGAGATGTGTTTGAGCTAAAGATATCCTAGTCTCTGGTGTGAGAAATTGTTTAAGTCTATAGAGTGCACCTATTTTTTTAACTGTTTTTATAGTTAAATTGATGTGAGCATCAAAGTTTAGTTGATTATCTATTGTCACACCAAGCAGTTTTGTAGTGCTGTTGGGTGATATAATTGTGCCATTGTTAGAGACAATAGTAAAGGAAATTGGGATGGACTTATAAGTTGGAGTAATCAATAGTAACTTAGTCTTTTTAGGATTAAGGAGGAGACAGATGTGTTTGAACCAATTTTCTGCTGCAGTAAAAACATTTTGGGTACATGAATGTAGTTCAGCGGGAGACATTGCAGTGCAGATGAGTGTAGAGTCATCTGCATACTGAATGCAAGTGGAGGATGGGAGGGAGGTATTCAGATTATTAGTAAAGATGGAGAAGAGGAGGGGACCTAGAATAGAGCCTTGTAGGACTCCAATGGAGACTGGGAGCTGGGAGGATAAATGACCATCCTAGAGTACTGCTTGTTGTCTATTTGACAGGTAGGAGTTGAACCACAGAATAGCCATTGTGTCAAGAGAAAGGGATTTAAGCATATCAATCAGGAGATGGTGATTTACCATATCGAATGCTTTTGAGAGGTCAAGAAATAATGCAGATGAATATAGATTATTGTTGCGATTTTTGTTGATGGTGTCTGTAAAGGAGAGAAGGGCAGTGGTGGTACTATGGAATGGTCTAAAGCCGCTGTGAGTCAGCAAGTAGGTTATTATGGGAGAAGGTGTTCTAGAATTGTTGGTGGACACACGCTCCATGATTTTAGCATATGACTAAGTAGGGCTATGGTCCCAAAGTTTGAAAGTTCAGTTGTGATGCCCCTGTATGTAAGGGGATGATATGGGAGATTATAGACCAATTGGAATAGTGGATTAGGTTATGAACATCACAATTGACCTAATTAAGTACAATATCAAAACTTATTAGGCTACCCCTATTCTGTTTATTAAGATGGAGACTTGGAATTCAGCCAACTGAGAAAGTCAGTCTTACTGTAGACAGTTTGTAGGGATGGAGGTACAAGGTTTTAAGTTTTCAAATGGAGTTGGTTGGAGAGGTTTCCTTCATCATGTCACACAATCAAAACAGACAATAGTGGGCAAACAATGTAGCACTAGTGCATGTTATTTCAAGAGAATAAAAACAGTACCATGAATGAAGGCTGTGGATACTGTGTTCAACTTCAAAGAGTGTATTTTATTATTAGGAGGGTTGAGTTCAAGGGTGTGTTGGTGGAGTGTGTGTGTGTGTGTGTGTGTGTGTGTGTGTGTGTGTGTGCCTTGCAAAAAGAAGAAGCTCTGCCTTTCAAAGGATCCCTCTTTGGCAAGCTGCAGAGGTGACTGTTTCTGAGAAATCATATTTTTGCTGTCTTTCCCCTTTCTAAAACATTTGATTTTATGTAAATTAGTAAGGATTATAATCAGCCAATAATCCTAGTCATTAGAGTTTCATAGTTCTTATTGTTCAGAAAATGCATGTGGATGCAGCATGTCTTTCTCTTAGCTTTTTAAGTAATTTAGTGTTTAAATGTTTCATCTTTATCCTGATTTTGCAATATGTCTCTCATTTTGCTTCATATGTTTGCTGTCCTTCCTAAAATGTTTCATTTTTTGGCATATTGGTGAGTATTATAGTCAGCCGATATGCTAGTCATAATAATTTCATAGTTCTTACTGTTTAGAAAAAGCATGTTGATGCAGCATCTGTTATAAAGTAAAAGAGAATTTCTGCCTCTCTGTTCCCAGTTTTAAGCATATCTCTGATTATGCTCATATTGTGCCATCCTTCATAAAATGTTTTTTTCTGGTAAATTAATAATCATTATACTCCGCCAATAATGCCATTTATTACAAGTGTCTAGCACTGAGCTGTTAACAAGCTGCTTCATGTAGTCAAAAGTATGGGTTTGATTTCTGCTACCTCCATTTACCTACTGTGTAATTTTCAACAGGTCACATAACCAGACAGTGCTTCCAGGTTGCCCTGAAAAGGGACAGTTTTTCAGTGGATTTACCTGGTTAGCAAACAATACTTAAAATGTGTTCCTTTTAGGTCCTTTCTCCTATTATTTTCCTTTTATCCAAAATATCTTAACAAAGACATTGAGAGCAATTTGGGCTGCGAGAGCAATTTGGGCTGCTCTTTTTAAAATCGGCAACTTTCTGGTAAATTGTTGTGGACTGCAGTCACTAAATAATGACAGGCATGTGTGTTTCAGATTTTGTATCCTTCAGAAAATTATTGCTAATGCAAAGCTTGTTATTCCAGTTATTCTAAGTATATAAGAGAAATATTTAAGATCTGGTCCTGACTTGGGGTCTTTGTCTCTTATTCTTGAACTAAGAAGTTGGAAGGTCAGGGAAGAGTTGCAATGATTTGCACTGTTTGAACAGCAGGAAGCTGAGATACATTTCTTGGTCATTATCTCTGTATTTACTCCTTTACTTGATATCAGCCAGTGAGTATACAGTCATACATATGGCTGTAGTTGTGTGTGTGTGTGTGTGTGTGTGTGTGTGTGTGTGTGTGTGTGTGTGTGTGTGTGTGTGTGTGTGTGTGTGTGTGTGTGTGTGTGTGTGCAGAAAGTATAGTTCTCCCCGTCCCTGATTTTTACCTCATTAATCTTTTGGCTTTCTGGAAACGTGTAGTAGATTGTTGTCACTAATGACAACTATGAGTTTCAGACTTCATTTGCAGCAACTGTATAAGTGTATAAGAGCAATATTTGCAATTTGTTTCAGATTTGGGGGGGTCTTTCCTCTGATTCATGAATGAAGAGGTTGAGAGCACAGACAGAAGTTTCTGTTTATTGTACTATTGTTCTGACAGCAGCAGCAAGCTAAGATACATTTCTAAGCCATTGTTTTATGTATTTATTCATTTAATTGGTATCAACCAGACATCTAAGGTATACAGTCATACAAGTGGCTGCAACTGGTGATGTGTATTTGCATATGTGTGCTTGTGTGTGTGTGTGTGTGTGTGTGTGTGTGTGTGTGTGTGTGTGTGTGTGTGTGTGTGTGTGTGTGTGTGTGTGTGTGTGTGTGGGTGTGTGTGCACATAGCTCTCAAATGTCCCGGATTTATGCCTCATATTTATAGTCTGTTCCATGTAAAATATATGGCTTTCTTGCAAAGTGTTGTGGATTGCAGTCACTAAATAATGACATAGCTGTGAGTTTCAGACTTTTTATCCATCAGAAAGTGTTTGTTAATGCAGAATCTGTTATACTCGTAACTTTTTGCATACATAAGAGCAATATTTAAAATCTGTTCTTTATTTGGGATATTTATCTCTGATTCTTGAGCTACAAGGTTGAGAAGGCATAAAGGGTACAATAGGTTGCACTGAATGGTTCTCATAGCAGTGAACTGAAATATATATCTTATAGGTTCATAGGTTCATATGTAGGTACTAGGCTATCGGCCCAAGGGCATATGTAAGCCTAGCTGACAAGGTTCCCTAGCTTATGCCACCCAAGAAAGTTATTTTCCTGTTCCACTGTCGAGCAGAGACACAGAAGTGATCCCTGGGGTGTATTTCCTATTTCCCATCCACTCATCAAGATTTTTCTTGAAGAGTGCTAATGAAGAACTTTGCTTGACATAGATGGGTAGCCTGTTCAAGAGTATGGGAAGACTCTGGGGCAGGAATCTATCCTTCCAGCATGTCCTGTTTATTGTGGTGACAATGTTTAGGTCCCTAGAGCATGTAGCTCAGAGTGACTGGGATTTCTTTAGGTGTAGCATGTCCAACAGCTCTGGGTTTGACATAGCTTTATATGTTAGGTAGAGATCACCTCAGAGTAGGCGATATGCTATGGAGTAAAGCTGGAGTTTTGTTGAGGCGGTGAGTGTAGGGCATTTGTTTGAGGCCATTAATCCTATTTGTGAGGTACTTCTGTGGCCTCTCCAGCTGCTGCAGATGTCTTGTGAGGTACATTCCAAAAGGGGTGTTGTACTCTATAATGGGTCTAATGAGTGTCGAGTAGAGGGAAACAATTGCCTCTTTTTTCCTGGATGAGAACCCTTTTATGATGAGGTGTGCCACGTAGAAGAACTTCCTGACTACTGTGGTGATATGACTATCAAAGGAGAGACTACTGTCCACCTGGGTCCCAAGGTCTCTTATCACACATTCAGTGTTAAGTAGATTTCTGCCTATGTGGTAGTTCATGGGTACAGAGTTTTTACCAAAGGGGATGACACTGCACTTTTTGGCATTAAACTTGAGGCCATGGCTCTGACCTGAGGCATCTGTCTCAACGAGGCCCTTCTGTAGGATGTCCACATCATTTGAGGACTTGACTATGGCTCCTAATTTGCAGTCATCTATGAACTTCATTAGCCAGAGGCCTTATGTGTTAGCCTGTACTTCAGAGAAGTAGATACCAAACAGGAGAGGTCCCAGGAATGAATCCTGTGGTACTCCACTTGTCACTGCTTTGAGGTCAGATTTGGAGTCTGCAGCTTTTACAGTATGGGTTCTGTCAGTGAACCAGTTGGCAACCCATCTTGTGACATTGGGATTTATACCTAGTTTAGTGAGTTTAACTATAATTCCAGAATGGGGGATGGTGTCAAAAGCCTTGGCAAGTTCAAGATAGGCTGTGTGAACCACCTTACCCTCAGCTATGGCTTTGGTGACTGTGTCAAAAAAGTCGATCAGGTTCAGGAGGCATGATCTGCCTTTCACAAACCCAAACTGGGTGGGATCCAGAGTTTGTAGGTTACCAATGTCTTTTATTTATGAGTTCCATGATGATACATTCCATGGCCTTGCAGACCAGGCTCATCAGGCTAATAGGTTGATAGTTCCCGGGATCAGTGGTGGCTCCCCCTTTTTGGAGTGGGATAACTGTTGCTGTGCACCATTCAGTGGGCACAAAGCCTGATGTGAGGCTATGATTGAACATGGTGCTTAAGTGGGGAGCCAGTTCATTCTGAAGTTCGTGTAAAACGCAGCCTGGGATGTTGTCCAGTCCCATGGATGCTGTGGTTTTGGCTTTAGAGAGTGCAGCTTTTACCTGCATAGTTGTGATTACAGGGACTCTGCATTCTTCCTGTATAGATATGGGCCCTTTAGGAGGTGGGGGGGGGGAGTTAGCACTGAACCTATCTGCCAGGATGTTGGCAATATCAGTTGGTTCTGTAATTTTTGTGCCGTTGTGCTGTGTTGCCATAGAGATTCTTGACATAGCTATAGAATGCTTTGTGGTTATCCTTAGAATTAGTGGCGATTTTGTTTTCCTAGCTAGCTTTGGAGGATCTTATAAGGGATATGAGCTTCTTACTGAGACTGACCAGGGAGCTCCTCCACTCATGGGATTTTACTCTCTTTTTCAACAGTTTCTTCCTTCTGTTGTACAGTTTGTTTTTGGCAGGGGACCACCAGACTGGCTTCCTTTTTTTGGAGGATAGTGTCTTGGTTCTGTTTGGGATAGCACGATCCATGCACTTGTGTAAGTGCTTATAGAGTGCATTTGTGTAGGATTCAGCAGCTGTAAGAGTAATCTGCATGGGTGTCATGAAGTTCACCACTTCTGTCTTAAGAAGCATGAAATTGGCTTTGGAGAAATTTTTTTACCATGGTTTCCTTAATGGGGGGTGGGGGCGGGATGTGGATATCAAGGGTGATTAGCTTATGGCCGAATCGGACCAACGAGGAGATGACTTCAGGTGTGGAACATCGGTCACTCATGTTGGTATTGACTAGGTCTAGGATATTGTTGCCCCTGGTGGGGTTCTGGATAAGTTGATCCAGGGCATTGGAGTTTATGAATTCTAGAAAGCGTTGAGCTAAGGAGTTGGTACACGAGTAGTTTTCCCAATTAATGGTGGGGTAGTTGAAGTCACCCATTATTAGGGTGTTTGGTTGAATCCTAATATTTTCCAGTATATCAAGAAAAGAGGAGTGGGAATCCTGGGGCATGGTGGGGATCTGTAGCAAACTGTCTGACTATAGATTCACCTATGACTAGTGTGTTGGGTGCGTTGTTTTGCCTTATTGGCTGTGGTTGAGTGGCACACTGAGTCTGTGGGCTATGTGTCATTTGGGTTGTGTTAGGGGATGGAGGTTGCTTGCGTTTCTGCTTTGGAGGTCTCTGTTGCTTGGACAGATTATTATTGAGACCCTCCGCAAATGTTTTTGTGTTACTATGTGTGGATTTTGGTGGTGTAGATTTAGTGAGACTATGTGATGAGTGTGGTGTGGTGCAAATGTTTACCTTCTCCTCATGACTGTCAAGTTCACTCTTGGATGGAGAGAGCTTTACCTCCAGTTTGGCTAGATAAGTGCATCTCTCACAGGTTGTAGTGTTGGGTGGTAGGAGGAGAGGGTTGTCTGTGTACACGAGGCAATTTCTACATTGCCTCAAGATGCCCAGATTCATGAGATAGACAGGAGAGAACACTGGTAGCTGACCCTTGAACATGCCTGAATAAAAAACTATTTTCCTCTAGATAAGTGAGGAAAGTGAGTACAAGAGCTGTTTTTCTCTAAGCAAGTGAGAAAAGTAAGTACAAAAACTGTTTTCCTCTAGGTAATGAGGAAGGTTGAGTGCTATAGTAATTAGTAGCTTATTTAGTGCTTACAAGTTCTGAACAAGTGCTGAGCAGGAATAAGCAAATTTAAGTGCTAAAACTAAGAATTTGTATCTGCACTAGATGAGTTACAGGACAGAAACAAGTGCAAATGCAGGCTTTCAAATCAGAAAGTTGAGAGAGATGTCATTATGTATGTATTTGTTCATTCATATGAGTACATGATAATATCTGAGGTGTAAATATCATACAAGGGAGTGTAGTTGATGGTCATGTGTGTATGTGGGTGTGTGTAAGTAAACAGGGGCATCATCATTTGAGCTGTGATCTTTGGGTATGATCCTTGATTTCATTGTTTTGTTGTCTGCTGCAGTGGGTTCATGATTTGGCTGTAAATAAACTGGACAAAATGAAATTTACAAGTTTAATGCTAATATTTTAACTCTGAATATATTTTAATCTAGCTTGCGTTTTGCAGGTATGTGGGTGTGAAATGCAGTTTGTTGGGCTGCAACAGTGTTTGTCTTCCTATTTGAGCAAATAGGCAATGCCATTAACTGTTAAGGAGCTGCTTTATGTAGAGTAGGGTTTGATTCCCTCAGTCTTTGTTTGCTGTGTGAATCTAGCCAAGTCACTTAGATAGTGGGCTGTTGCAAGATGTTAGCAAATGCATTACATATTGTCTTTGCATCCCTGCACCTTTCCCATAGCCAATAATTAGTGCTTTAATACATGCTGTTTGACTATAAATCCCATCATGTTTCTTGTAGTTTAATAGCTTGCCAGATGGTGTTTCAATAAATATGAGTTTCAAGAGAAGAGAAGTTTTTGTTGCTCGTGCTCTGTCAGTTTTCAATGTAAGAGTTTTTGTTTTGTTTAGCAAATGGCTGTCAATGTTTTTTACTGTAAAAGTTGAAATAAAATGTTTTGAATTAAATCCAAATTCCTGTGATCATTGTAAAAGTAAAGAAGAAAATATAATTGATTGGGGTTTTATGGTTATTGGGGAAAGGCATCCAAGTAATGGGATATTGGTATGGCTTGGGGGCAGTTTATTACCCCACCTAGACACCCATTTGACCATTGTCTGGCTCTAGACCACTGTCATCTTCTTTGCATAGCTTAACTGGATCTGGTGAAAACTTTGATCCTGTTACCACTACTGGCATCATAAATAGACTACGCATATTAAACATTGACCCTTATTTGAAGAGGTGCATATTAAACCATACGAAAAGACATAGCCCTCATCCATAAGTATGAAAGCAACCAGTGGTGACCCCAGGGATCAGTACTTGGACCCTTCTTCTTCATCAGCTAATTATCTATTCTCTGATCTTTTGATTAACTATGATGACTGTGGACTGGGGGCTACTGTCAAATTCCTGCAATACTATCTCAATATAGTAGGAACATACCTTTGTAACTAAATAGTGCATTAAAAAGTACTAAAAGTAAATGCAAAAAAAATTAGCATTGTCTTGTTTGGAAAATAGCTTTTCCATCAAAATACAGCATTACTAATGCTCCTTTATAAAATGACAATATAGGTAGGGACCTGGGAAGCTGGGTCGACAATTCCTTCTCATTCAGCAAACATTTAGCTAAAGTAGTCACAATATCATTCTACCCTGCACAACTATTTATCAACATATCATCCAAGTCAAAAGAGGTTATCATACTCCTATGCTGTGCCCTATTTAGACCTATTGCAGAGTGCAATTCATCTTTTGGGATATACCTATCTAAACATATTAAGCAAATGGAAAGGCTCAAGAGGTACCTAACCAAGACAATTGTCGGTTTAAAGACTCCAAGCAATCAGGAAAGGCTTGAAGTGTTGTTCTTCTAGTCTGTGACATATAGAATCTTATGGGGAGATCTCAGCCATATATTGAGTCCAACACAAAGAAGGTGGTCTCTGTGCCAAACCACAAACAAGTAAATGAAAAAAAGGCACAGATGTTCCAGCTATAATGTACTAAAAACTTTTATTGCACAAACCACAGAAGGTAGACTTCACACAAATAACGCTGCTACAGTTGTCTTATACATTTTCGTCAGCTAACTTCATCAGAATGAAGTAACCACGTCAATTCCTCCCTATATATGCATTTGTAATTTAATTTAATCCAGTTAAGTCATCCACCCATTAATTACACTTAATTAAATGTGTAATGTCAAACAGCATAAAAGACAGACTTGTACCTATAAAATTTCAAGTGTTGCTAAAGTCACAACCAGTAAATAATACATATACTGTTGATAAATAAAACTTATAAATAAATTATGTTAGGTAACGTACAAATGTTAACAATTGTATATATAACTTAAAAAGTTTGTATAAACTCCTAAATTATAATGAATGAGAATTTTGTGCAATACCACCATCTTGTGGTGATAGTTGATAAAATTAATAGCAAACAGTACAATTATTTTTTTTAAAATAGAATGAATATCTAATCATGCTAAATAGTAGATGTTTGTTCAACATTCAACATAAGTTAAAATCTTATGAAAATTTTATAGATATGCACAAATATATATATTTATTTTATTATAATTTTGCAGATCTTAATTTTAAAACAGGTTTTAGGGAAACCATTTCATTCAGACCAGGGGAGCTGCTGGCATTCAACATTATTTGCCACTATAACTCTTTATATTCTAAACAAGCTTCCCATGGTCCTCCCCTAGGATCTACAGGAACCACTTCTATAACAAAGAATTGGAATTTCACCTGATCACATACTAATGTGTGTTTGTATAAGGCATTATTAACATTTCCTTTCTTCATGTCATAATTGTGTTCATATATCCTTTGCTTTAATTTCTCTCGGTTTTACCAAAATAGAAGGAATCACATGCTTCACATACTGCAATATATACTAACCCACTCGTGTTACAATTTGCAAAACCCTTTGTTGTAATAAATCTACCTCTACTTTTTAAAAAGAAATGTTCACTTTCCTTCACATTACAACAATAGGGACAACTACCACACTTACTTGTCCCTTTCTTATGGGTTAACCTGAGAGGTTCTTCAAAATTCAATTTCAAATCAGTTAGACTAGCAAATTTATTCCATTCCTTATTAATAATATTTCTAATCAAATAAAACTCCCCGTCATATGTGATGGTCAAGGCAGAATGATACCGTTTCCCACCCGGGTGATGTTCTTTGTTAATATTTACTGTATTTTCAATATTTCTTAATATAGGTGAAAATCTAGTCGTCCTTGCCTTGACTACCTCTTCAATAATATTTTGTAAAAAATCACCTAGGTAACCCCTTTCATTAAACATATTTATAATATATTCACATTCTTCTTTGAAATCATGCTCATCCAAGGTCATTCTACTTGCTCTCACCAGCTGTCCTTTAACAATTGCCTTCTTTTGGTGTGGTGGGTGGGAGTTAGTGTAATGTAAGTATGTATTGGAAGAGGTTCCTTTCCTGTAAATCTTAGATTTAAAACCTGTATTGGTTCTCTGAATATTAACATCTAAAAACCAAAGCCCACTGAAATCAACATTGTAAGTAAACTTTAAAAATTCTGTTGTACTTAAAATGAATTCATAAAATTCTATAAATTTTTCCTTTGTACTATTCCAGAAAAGACAGACATCATCCAAAAAACGTCCATAATAATTCCAACACTGTTGGAACTCTGAATTAAAAACAAACTTGTTCTCCCAATTTAATAAAATAATGTTGGCATATGTGGGTACACAGTGTGTACCCATTGCCACCCCTTTTAATTGCCTATAGTACTCTCCCTGAAAATATATAAAGTTATTCTTTTGAATTAAATCCATGAGTACTAGGCATGTATGAACTACCTTGAAGGGGATGGCATTTTTGCTTTCCAAGAATTCCTCGAACCATGCTAGACCTATATCGTGGGGAATACATGTAAACAGGTCCATCACATCCGAGGTTATAATAAAAGAAGTGTTCTCTTGGTCAGTATTGTCTATATGTCTTAAAAAATCCCATGAATCTTTTAAGATATTGGGATGTTCCATCACTGTTTGTTTTAAATGAACATCTATATATTTAGCAAGGGGAGCTGTTAAAGAACCTTCAGCCAAAACTATAGGTCTTAAAGGTGGATCTTTGTGGTTTTTGTGGACCTTAGGTATGCAGAAAATGGAGGGAACTTTAGGTTCCTCAACATATAAAAATTGTAAGTTTCAAGGTCTATTAGTCCCTCTAATACCAAATCATTTAGACATACCGTAAGTTTCTTATGTGCTATGTTGAATTCATTCACTGGTACCCTCTCATAGGTATTTTCATCATTAAGTATTTCAGACATTTTGGCATCATAGGGCAATCTGGTCCATTAACCCCCCACCCCCACCCCCACCCCCCCTTGTCAGGCTTCATGATCCTAAGATTTTTTTTTCTTTACAGGATGTTAAAATATCCAATTCTTCTTTGGAAAGATTTGAATTCACTTTGTTGTATTTTAGTTTCTCCCTAAGTTCTTTTCCTAGTGAATTCTCAAAGTTTTTGAGCTGTGGGTGTAGGGGTGGATTAAACATACTCTTTTTCTTTAAAACAGAAATATCTTTTTCCATCTCACTAACATTAAAAAACAGCTCTAAATTCTTCTGTCTAATAAACATCTTCACATCCACTAGTGGGTTAACAATATTGGCCTTGACCCTGGGAATGAAAGTCAATCCTTTAATAAATACATTAAAATGCACTTTAGTAATGGAAATATCACTGAGGTTAAATATATTAAAACCTTTATAACTAAAAACACCATCATTAAAGCCAATATCCTCTGTAACTATTGTCTCCAGTATGTGTTCCTCCCTTTTTGCTGGTAGTTCCCATTTCTGTAATTTATAGGTTCCTTTTTCTTTAACCTTTCTGATCTCCTGGGAGAGGGAAACTCTAAAGGGTCACACATATTATATAAACCACTTTGGTCTTCATTTTCATCTTTGTTATGTGCATCAATATTATATCCATCCTCTCTATAATAAACATTTTTTTGTTTCTTCCCAATACTTTTGGTTTGGGATATTGTACATTGTTACTGTATTCTACCATATCCCTTTCTATCTTTCTAGCCTTTCTTTCATGTACTTTTACACATCACATTTATATGTCCTTTAACATGTAATGGTATTTAACCTTCTCATTTTCAATACCAAACAGTAAATTATTAATAATTTTCTGATTAATAATTTCAATTGCAGTGTACATTTTATCCATCTCACATTCATTATTTTTAATAATAGCTCGCATAATATCCGCTCCACATTTATCAAATGCTGCTATAAGTTCTTTGTGAAATAGTGAACTATCTAACACATTGTTCGGGTACTTACACACACGTAAACCCTTGGGAACAATATTCAAGCTTAAACAATGTTTTAAATATACATTATCCATTTCCCAAGATTTATATTTAAATAGCATACTATCCATCTTTGAAATCATTTGTACATAGGTTTCATTGTTGCCGTTGGCCTGTGGTCTAAACAGCTCTTTAAATCTATTTTAAAGTCAAAAATGTCTTTAACAGGAATGTTAGTACCTTTGTAAGTAACTGCTGCCCCAGTCACTTCCATGTTGACAGTTTGTTTAGGTTGTAAAGATACTGTCCCATTTATAAGCATTGTGGCGTTGCCAGTTGAAAAAATGTTGGGAAAACCATCCAGGCTAGTCATACGAGGCTGACTGTTCTCCACTCTACTAGCTCTACCGTTCACAGAGGCCATCCCTTCTTTCAAAGCAGGACCCATACTTCCTTCCTGGTTACAGGGAATGGAGGAGCGCATAGAAAGCATGATAAGTGATTGAGTCAGTGGCGTCAAAACACCCACCAGTTCAGAAATCTGTCCAATAAGTTTACGAACTTCTCCCACTTCACTACCAATCCTGTGGCTGTTGCAGTTGTCACAGTTACGACTGTCTGCACTTGCTGGAGAATCCATGACCACAACTTCAAACTACTAAACACAAAGAAGGTGGTCTCTGGGCCAAACCGCAAACAAGTAAATGAAAAAAGGCACAGATGTTCCAGCTATAATGTATGAAAAACTTTTATTGCACAAACCGCAGAAGGTAGACTTCACACAAATAACGCTGCTACAGTTGTCTTATATGTTTTCGTCAGCTAACTTCATCAGAATGAAGTAACCACGTCAATTCCTCCCTATATATGCATTTGTAATTTAATTTAATCCAATTAAGTCATCCACCCATTAATTACACTTAATTAAATGTGTAATGTCAAACAGCATACCTATAAAATTTCAGGTGTTGCTAAAGTCACAACCAATAAATAATCCATACACTGTTGATAAATAAAACTTATAAATAAATTATGTTAGGTAACATGTACAAATGTTAAAAATTGTATATATAACTTAAAAAGTTTATATAAACTCCTAAATTATAATGAATGAGAATCTTGTACAATAGCACTATCTTGTGGTGATAGTTGATAAAATTAATAGCAAAAAGTACAATTATTTTTTTTTAAAGAGAATGAATATCTAATCATGTTAAATAGTAGATGTTTGTTCAACATTCAACATAAGTTAAAATCTTATAAAAATTTTATAGATATGCACAAATATATATATTTATTTTATTATAATTTTGCAATTCTTAATTTTAAAACAGGTTTTAGGGAAACCATTTCATTCAGACCAGGGGGGCTGCTAGCATCCAATATTATTTGCCAGTATAACTCTTTATATTCTAAACAAGCTTCCCATGGTCCTCCCCTAGGATCTACAGGAACCACTTCTATAACAAAGAACTGGAATTTCACCTGATCACATACTAATGTGTGTTTGTATAAGGCATTATTAACATTTCCTTTCCTCGTGTCATAATTGTGTTCATATATCATTTGCTTTAATTTTCTCTCAGTTTTACCAATAGGAATCACATGCTTCACATACTACAATATATACTAATCCACTCGTGTTACAATTTGCAAAAACTTTGTTGTAATAAATCTACCTCTACTTTTAAAAAAAAATAATTCACTTTCCTTCACATTACAACAATAGGGACAACTACCACACTTACTTGTTCCTTTCTTATGGGTTTTTTGTGGGCCATGGTTGGCTCCTTCTATAATATTTTTAGTATTATGACCTTTTCTGTATGTTAACCTGAGAGGTTCTTCAAAATTCAATTTAAAATCAGTTAGACTAGCAAATTTATTCCATTCCTTATTAATAATATTTCTAATCAAATAAAACTCCCCGTCATATGTGATGGTCAAGGCCAAGGTCAAAATATATTCTGAGCCATTAGGGACCCTGCCCTCCTTGATTTCCTGTGTCTCAGCAAATATATGGCTCCACTAACACCAGAAGAGTTCTAAATCTTCACCAACAGATAAATAAAGCTTGATGGACAGACAAATGTATTTCACCATTCCTACCTTACCTCTGAGACACATTTTATCAGCAAGATATACATTGTGACACCCTAGCATCCTTAAAATATATCCTAGATGATTGGATGGTTTCTATAAATTTATTCCTTGACTTATGTGCTTTAGTCTTCCCCTGAAGAGGGTACAGTTTAAGAGTGAGTGTTGGCAAGGTGACTGTAGTCCTTTGACTCAAATGCCTTGTAACTCCTATGAACTATGAAATGGTTTAGATCTCTGCCACAGGAAAACTCCATCACATTTATCAACTTATTAGTTCAAGAATAAGGGACAAAACCAAAAATGATGATGAGACAAAGGTCCAAAATAAAGGACTATTTTTTAAAATACTGCACTAATTTATCGGTAGACCCAGTTTCAAGTCATAACGCTCAACTTCCTTATTCAAGAACTTTGGACAAAGCCAAAATAATGGGGAACAAAGGGCCAAAATCAAGATAATGTTTAAATAGTACTCATCATCACGTATTTCCTGAACAATAGAAAGTAGGAAACTCTAATGTTTGGCATAATTAACTGACGGCTGTCCTCAATGACATACCAGAAAATCAGAAATTGTACAAGGGATATGACAAAAATATGAGGCAAAACTCTGGGGACATTTTACAAAATTCTGGATAGTTGAGAGGTATGCTTCAGATCACTGAGTCACTTATACAGGTTCAAGAATGGAGGAACTAAGACCCCATATCAGGGACAATTTTTAAATATGACACTAATTCACTTACATGGGTAATAGACGAGCAGGTTTTGCATAAAGATGTGTTTTCAGAATAATAAGTAGTATATAACTGTATAAAACTGTAATGAATGGCACTACTGACTTACTATAATCCTCAGTGATTTATCAGAAAACCAACAATGTTTAAATGGACAGTGACAAATATGAGATAAAACCAAAGATGTTCTGCAAAATCAGGGACATTTGAGAGGTATTCCCATACCCACAGTGTGGACTACTCTAACAATAAATTTAGAAATAACTATATTCTGCTAGACTGTGGACACTGACTAGTACAACTACTGCTCACAGTTCAAGCTGGTTTTCTGCTAGAATCTGAAACAGAAAAATACCTACAATGGAAAATGGTGACTGAAGATCCACACTTCTATAGCTCCTAAGGGAAGAAAAAATTGTGAAAGGATCTGCAAAAAGAGATGTCAAAAGCTATAGAAATAGGCTACTTGTCATCTAGAATATAGTCAGATAATCAGAGAAATGTAATGATTGCAGATTGAGCTTACACTATACTTCATAAGAAAGAAATAGCAACAATGTTTTTATTTTAAGAACAGTTCCTTAAATGTCATAATGGACAGGAGCTACATTCTTTGGACCTTTGGTGCATTGTCTACAATAATCTGCTGGACACCAGAGTGTATGGCCTCACAATTCATACAACTGGCACCACATTTAACAGGTGCACACAAATGAATCACTAAACTTGCTCACTTAGTAATGACTAGTCTCATGTGTATGTGAAAAATATGTACTGTTGCACTGGTCTATGGGCCTACACTATCCTCACCCAAGTATAAGCTTCACACTGAGCTCCAACCATTCAGGGTTTGGGGCCTTGTGTCCAAGGCTCTTTTCCCAAATCCTTCTGAATTCAGTTCCTTCCATTTTTCCCTTTACACAGTAACTGTACTTTGACTACAATATTATATTTGCACAAACACACACACACACACACACACACACACACACACACACACACACACACACACACACACACACACACACACACACACACACATATATAATATAGCAAATAAATAATTCAGCCACAAACTTTTAAAGGATAAATAAATTGGACAGTAGTGCTAAAAGTTAACTATGTAGGAAAATATGTAATTGCACAAGGAAAATATAAAAAATAAGTAGCTTGAGAAGGCAGGGTTTTTAAAAGAAGAACCTGTTTAACCAGCTAAATTTTTCCAAGATATATATAACTGGTAGAATTACTGGATCCTGTCTACATTGTTATCATTTCTGTCACACACCAGGCAGAGATGCAACTATAGAAATAAACTCATTGGTGCAGAGTAGCAAGCTGGTCTTAAGCAGATAAGCCTGGGAAATGCTCAATGAAAACAAGGAAAAATGGAATGTTGAGTGTAGCAAGTTACCAAGTACTTAAATCCAAACAAAAGTGCTTCACTTTATTTGTAACAATAAAATGATTTTTTTCCACACTATGAGTGGACTGGTTTACACTCGGACGTTCTTAGAGCGTAGTTTATTTTGGTATTCAATGAAAACAGTAAAATGACAGCTGCCAGTTCAACCGTCTGTGGATAGGGGGTCATTCCAACTGATCCCTGGACAGATGTCTTGTATTGGGGTCAATAATAGGAGGAATACTATTAACACCATTGTTTCATGTCCTATTCCCATCAGTGAACCGCAGTCCAAGGTAATTTTGGTAAACCCTCTATGAGGAAAAAATCTTAGAGAAAACCATTTTATCCTGTTTGAGTCAATGAGTTTGCTTTTCTCCTCCTGGATAACAGCCCACATACAGGAAAAAAAAAGTTAAGTACTAAATCAGAGCAAGTAATTACCGTCTCAGTGTAGATGCCCCTCCCTCCAAAGAGCATACAGTTAAGGATAGTAAGAGCAATATACTTTTCTTTTATACATGTTACATATCAGCTGTACATTTCTATCTTATAACTAGTTGTTGTACTTCCCAGAGGAAATCCATTGGAAGCATAATTGCAATCCTTATATGTTTTATGTGTTTTAAGAAAAATAAGCACAAGTCTTTTATATATTTTATATGTCTTTTCAGTCACATATACACTGTACATATTCTACACTCTTGCTGCCTCATTCCCGGAATGTGTAGCTCATAGATTTGTTACAGCATAACCAAAAAAATGTTATCAAATTTATAGAGAAACATCACATTAGTCATAAATATGAAACTTTCACTGTGTACTCTAAGGCTTTTTTTGTTGTTGTTAAGAAAGATATATTCTGTATTTATATTTGTCTTTTTAAGATAATGGAAGGAATGGTGTTTCTATAACACCAGTCAGGTCAACAAATGTGTCACTATAAAACGTTTGACTGCTAATTGTGTAACTTGATTTATATTCACCTTGACTACATTATGAATGAAAGATGCAAGTTTCCTTTGTGAGGAAGGTGACTAGGGACAGTAATTAACATTGTGAGAAAGTTAACTCCTTCAAACGAGGTGGGGCAGATATAAGTGCTAAAGGAAGTTGAAACATTTAACACAATGCCTTTATCCTACTTTTTTTCTGTTGAGTGTTGCCAAAGGAAGCCATCTAGCAAACAGAAAATATCTTGCCAGATACTATGAGTGCTGAGAAAGGAATGGCCAGTTTTAATTCCTGCAACAGCTGTTTTTATTAAAACTGTCTAAACTGCATATTCTATTGATCCAATGTGCAGATCCCTGGCTGTAGTTGCTCCAACAGTGCAATTACAGACAATTGGATTAGACTAGGCAAACATCATGGCTCCAACAGCACAAGCTGCAAACAGCTGGATTAGACTAGGCAAACATCATGGCTCTAACAGCACAAGCTACAAACAGCTGGATTAGACTAGGTAAACATCATGGCTCCAACAGCACAAGCTGCAAACAACTGGATTAGACTAGGCAAGCATCGTAGAGCACCATAGTGGTGTCAAGTACGTTCGCCAGTCTACAATAAGTTAGCTGCACAGTGAAAGACTTCCCTAAGACAGCCAAGTGTAAGCTCCCCTTCTGCCATTTATTCACAAGTCATCCATCAGAGCCCCCCCCCCCCAATAATGCACCTTCCTTACTGCAGCAAGGTGTGGTAAGTGTGCAAGATTGGCATGGCAAGACCAAAATAGGAAGCTATGAAAGCAAATGCATAGTCCTTTAACACTGATGAAAGCATGAATCAATAAGCCATAACAATGTTAAGAGAACAGCATCTGTTCCCTTACCACAGCAGGAGAGTTTAGGGCTTCTGAATGTGATCTGTGGTTTCAGGATACATCAGGAATGATAAAAAAATCAAGTGATCATCAGGGACTCCTAATGAAGTGCTTAAGGTTTAGGAGTGCTTACTTTGGTTACTTTTAATGTTACTGGAATAAGCTTTTCAATGCTTTACAGTTTTCCGTTCTTGTTTACTCCTTGAAATGTATAAATCTAGATACAGAGAGAATGTGAGAATAATGAGATTACCTCATCAGCAAATGCAACGGCCTTGCATATTTCCACTCAGAAAGTAATTTTGGAGACAAAATGAAAAATGACACACCCCCAAATCATTGTTCAAGTTGAAAAATGAAAAATGAAGCCTCTTATATTTCAGCAAGAAGACCTCAAGACAAACATTATCTGTCAGTTAGCACAGGAAATGAAGGCAGTAAACTGCTTCCTATGGTCCAGGGTTCTAACTGTGTGACTTTAAGCAAGTCAATTAATTAGGCAGTGCTCTTATGCTAAGCCTTATAAAGGACCATGTGGATCAGTGCTTTACCACAATTAACAAATGCAAATAAATATATCATAATTTAATTCTCTAAAATAAGTGTTTCATTTGTTAAATGTTGTATTTCCTCACAGTCATACTAAAATTCATTGTATTTGCATGAAACTTACAAATGCCATTAGAAATTCTCTTTGTAAACTGTTGCACCGTTCTCCAAAATTTCTACCCGAAAATGGTGCTTTTACTCAAGGAACAAAACTGAACAGCACATGTAAACTCACATTTTGAATCACAGCTGCACAATGATACCCTAGATTTCATAATGTAGATATATAAAGATGAATATTCTGAACGTTTTACATTAACCTGTCAAAGTACAACCCTTCAGGTTCTGAGTTTGTATTCATTGCTCCTCACCCTAGATTAAATCCATTCCTTTTCTTAATCTTCATATACAGGTTTTTGTGATTTTTATTTGGCTCTCCATTGAAATGTCAGTACTCAAAATGCTGAGTGCAGAAAAGCCCAAAAAAAAAAAAAAAAAAAAAAGACCAAAAATCCTGAGAAGAGAGAATCTCAAAAATCGCTCTTCTCCTTAAAACTTCTTTTTACATGGGGGATGCACATCCCATGTCGGGGGCAAGCGCCACACACCCCAACACTTATATATATATATCAACTCCAAGATCAACATACCAGGGAAATAAGGGAATATTCCAAGAAATGGCAACTCTTAGTATACAAAAGTTCAATCTTTCAGCCATTCAGTCTATGCATTTCAGGACTTGCTATAGCAGGTCCCTGCGTTTCAGATTGTCACCTTTCTATTTTCTTTCTGTGCATATATGATTTTCTTCTGAGTACTGTGGCTGTCTCCAAAAGACTTGATGTTAATTGTTACCCTAAATTCTCTGTACAAATAACATTTGCTATATCCATTTACCCTTAGTTACTGTCCCTTGTTCACCTACCCAAATTCATATGTTGTATGGGATTACTTGTCTTGCAAGGTCTCCACCACCACAGGCCTGAATCCATGTTCAATGCTCATCTTTTAATGGGCATCGTACTAGTTCTTAGTGCTGGTGTCTCATAGACCCCTGATCTGTGGTGTATTCATCATCAAGTATTATCTTGGCAGTTTTCACATTCTCTATGTGCATAGCTGTCATCTGCTATGATTTAAGAGTAGCAATATGATTTTGGACTTCAGATTTGTTCTTGGTTCACATGGATTTACTGTCATTCCTTTTAATGTCAGAACTGTTTATAGGTACATAACTTATTAAATACATAAACAAAGTTTATACAAAAATTTCACTCTCATCAAATATATGGTGTCTAGCATATAAAGATCTATTTTGAAAAATAAAAAAGGCTCTTCTTTCTAGTTCTCTGCTATGATTTTTAAAGCCAAAAAAAACACAAAAACTACTAATACAAGTACTGGGAAGAAGCAGAAGGGTTAATCAAGAATCAGACACTAAATTTTAAATGTAAGTGCCTTTGTCTGTATTTATTAAAATTAACTTCTTCAGACAACAAGAGCAAAGCTAAGAACACAGTTTAAATAACCCTCCATTAAATCATGTGACCCAAAAGGAAATTACATCACTGAAACAAATCTTTAGAAACAGCACCATCTTGTGGTTCAAAGACTGAACTACAAACAGTCAATTCAGTCATGAAAGTACCTGGCTACCATATAGTACGATAGAACAGAAAACACATTGAATTGAAATACAACCATAAAAACCATCACATATAAACACTTAAAACCAAAAATATTACCTATCCAGTGCCTTCAGTTTTAATAAGCACTGAATTGAGCATGTATCATTCAACCCGGAAAGCTATACACATTGATCAATTAATTAATGAAGTACAAAGTAAGAGATCTACTGTGTTCTTTAAATCAATTTTAAGCTATGAGGGCTGGCTGGAAAGCTGGAAGCTTTGGTGACCATAGAGTTCAAGAGAGTAATTTATTAACAACTGGCTTTAGTCTGAGTTTCATTACCCCTTTTAGTACTGATGCTATTTACCTTAAGGGAAATTTTACATAAAAATTGGAACCTATTGTTGGATGATATTAATTTAAAACAGAAGTTAGGTGATCATCCTAGGGTTGTTTTTAAGAACGGTACCAATTTTAAAATTTTATTTGATTCTAAAAATTAATTTGATTCTATGAAATTTCCTTTAACTGAATGCCCTGGAATGTATAAGTGCAAAGCTTGCTCTTATTGTAAATATGTTGATACTGGCAATAATTTCACAGTCTGTAATACCAATTATGAGATCAATGGTACGTTCAACTGTAACTCTAAAGGTATTATTTATCTGGCTAAGTGCATGTTCTGTGAAAGTTTTTATAAGGTAAAACAGAACGAAAATTTAGAGAACGACTATATGAGCAAATTTATAGTATTATAGCTAGACATATTATGACCTTCACACACATCTTTTTAAATTCAAAGTAAATGAGCAAGTTTTGTCTGATAAAAGACTGGACTTGGACTCTTAAACTAGAATGCTGTGAACTTAAGTGGCAAGTTCGATTAAATTTGTATAGCTTTCCTGGATTGAATGATACATGCTCAATTCAATGCTTATTAAAATTTAAGGCACTGGATAGGTAATATTTTTGATTTTAAGTGTTTATATGTGATGGTTTTTATGGTTGTATTTCAATTCAATGTCTTTTCTGTTCTATCATACTATATGGTTGCCAGGTACTTTTATGAATGAATTGGCTGTTTATTTAGTTGTAGTTCAGTCTTTGAACCACAAGATGGTGTTGTTTCTAAAGATTTGTTTCAGTGATGTAATTTCCTTTTGGCCACATGATTTAATGGAGTAATGGAGGGTTATTTAAACTGTGTTCTTAGCTTTGCTCTTGTCTGAAGAAGTTTGTTTTAATAAATACGGATGAAAGCACTTACAACATTTAAAATTTAGTGTCTGATTCTTGATTTATCCTTCTACTTCTTCCCAATACTTGTATGATTTTTAAAGGCCAGAGCTAGGATTTTTAATCCTTGGAGGTTATTGGTACATCTCTATGTTTAACTGAGTTTCCAAACATATGTATTCTGTTTTTCACCCACTTCCCATATTCCTAATGCTTTACTGATTACTCTAAAATATCAGCACAAATGGTCAGAGATCCCCCATTGCCTTTTTATTTGCAAAGACATCATTTATAAAAAAAAAAAAAAAAAGACAAGGTTAAGCACATTAGTTGAAATGTGGCCACATTATGTACAAAGTTCATGAGTCATATTCCTAATATTTCACATTTATTAAAAACAAATTCATTATGTGTACTCACATACATTAACCTTCCAGAAAGAGACTCATAACATTCTGTTTTTTCTGAAACCAAAGATAAACTGAGTGCTCTTTAATACCATCACCCTTTATGTACACACAGACAATTTGGGGTATTATGCTTCCTGTTTACTCTGGTCTGAGTTATCTACTGACTGCTTTAGGGTAACAAACTCTGCATGAATTCATACCAGTGAACATGTTATTGCATTTAAAATGTAATGCATGATTTGGTGGGAGAGATGCAAAGAAAGGAACAATACAATACATGGAATGTTTATGTATGTATGTATGTACAGTATGTATAAGCTGATGGATAAAATAGTTTCTTTTTGTGTGTCCTAAAAGTTTTTCATTGGGTCCCTATCATTCAAGCTCTTTCTATCCAATGGGTTTGATACAGAAATATGTTAACTTAACATGATGTTATAAATTATGGAGTTAAGTTATTTTAGTTGGGTCTGCATGTGAGGGGCTTGGTTTCGGATCCATTCACTGGAACATGCTCAATTTGGAGTCAATGAACATGTTACTGGCTACCTACAGTATATTAATAACAAGTTATGTTTGACACAAATGCTAGGAAATGTACATAGAGGTATTGATTAGTTTGGAAACATTTTATTCTCTGTGTTTTTAGTCCATAACATGTTTTTCTATCAAAGCAAAAAATACACAAAGCAAGAACCAAGAAACCAGGCAATAGCACCAATGAGGACCACTTTATTGGTAAAACCAGCAGTTAAGCATTTTCGTCTTCCAAAAAGAGACTTCTTCAGAACTTCTGAGTTCTGAAGAAGTCTCTTTGGAAGACAAAAACACTTAACTGCTGGTTTTACCAATAAAGTGGTTCTTATTGGTGCTATTGCCTGGTTCCTTGGTCCATTTTGTTATGCTTATAGTCCCTTGTTACTAAAACTGCATTATTATGTTATCCTTTATGGTCAATATCTGATGCACTGTACTTTCCCCTTTTAAAGCACAACATTTATATAATTTTGGTGCAGAGTTGTCTAGTGCAGTTCAACCCTTGACACTGAAAAGTGCTTATGAAAACAAGCATGATGCTCACTTGGTCCTTGCCACTGTCCTTGGGGACTTAAGATTTTATCATGGCCATTCTACTTTATTTCCTCACAATTATGAAGTTCATATAATCTTTCTTAGTTTTTTGATGCAAAATGTGTCATTTTGTTGCTGTCTACTGACCTTCCTGTGTCCCATCTGGTCTTTAGCAAGCCAAGGTTAGTAGAGATGCACATGGTGCTCCAGATGAAGGTCCTATCAATGTGTCTACATGCAAGGATAACTGTCTGCCCATCTCAATATTTTGCCCATATTTCCATTTGCTGATCTGGCCCATTGCTTTCTTAGGTTATCCTGTAAGATTACCCAAAGTACTGGTTTACATTAATTTCCCTGAATCACACTCAGTCAAGTCATCATATAATCGACTCGCTTCTGCGAAAAGTCAAAATGCCAACTATATATTCCACTGCGATATAAACACTGAACCTCAAAACCTCCTACCCCTCTGGACCTAGGAACGAGCATTAACATGGATCAAGAAGGAGGTGAGATTTGTCAGTTGGAAATATCGATGTTTGAAATGTTCATCATTCGGTGATAGGACATTTTGCAAGTTGGATTCAACCGAGTGTGATTCAGGAAAATGAATGCAAACCCTAAGTACCTATTCACAACTTGCTGTTGCTACTACAGCTACTGCTACTACTACAGCTACTACTGCTACTGCTACTAGTACTGCAAGTACTAATATTACTACTGCTACTACTAAGTGCTGCTGCTGCTGCTACTACTAACGCTACTGCTACTACTGTTACTATAAACACAACTTCTACTACTACTTCTATTATTATTAATACTGCTACTACTACTGCTGCTACCACTACTATTACTTCTACTACTGCAACTATTACTGCTGCTACTACTACTACCACTACTGCTATTACTATTACTACAACTGCTACTACTACTTCTATTACTACTACTGCTACAACTGCTGCTACTACTACTATTACTACTACTGTTATTACTAATGTTACTATTACTAATACTGCTGCTACTACTACTATTACTAATGCCACTACTACTGCTACTACTGCTGCTGCTACTACTACTGTTACTACAACTCCTATTGCTACTACTACAGCTGCTACTACTATTACTACTCCTGCTGCTGTTACTACAACTAATACTACTGCTACTACTGCTACTACTAATACTATTACTAGTACTACTAATACTGCTGCTAATACTGCTGCTACTGCTACTACTAGCATTTAACTGTGTACCCCTTTCTGTTTTCTTAAGAGATAAGGGTTTAATATGGAAAATACTGCTCAGAATGTATGAAATGCTGACCAGTGGGTTAACAGTAAAGTCTTCATATGCCTATACAGCTCATTAGACTACCACCAAAAGTTACTTTTCATAGATGATGTAGTTAGAAGATACATTTTGTTAATGTGAGCAGGAGCAACATATTACTAAAAAGGACATGGAAGTACAGTTTTTAAGGAAAGCTTGGAGTTACATGCTGGGACAAAGTGGCAATAAACAGGCTTTTTTAAATGTATTCTTTGTCTTTATTTAGATAAAGTTTTAACCAGGGAAGATACAGAACAGGTGTTTCACATTTTGCTTCTCACAATAACATATCATTATCTATGAAACTGGCTTGATAAATGTGTTCAAAAACAACTGCTAGACTATCTCCTGCAGGAAGAACTCTTATCCCCTACACAACATGGCTTCAGTCCTACCCATAGTACTAGAACTGCCCTTCTAACCTATATAGATTCTGTCAATAAAGTTAAAGATAATGGCAAACTAGTCTCCTTATTTTTAGACTTGTCTAAAGCCTTCAGTGCAGTTTGTCACAGTAAGCTTCTACTTCAAATGCTCTTATTAGTTCTCTGTCACCCTACCCTTCTATGGTTCAAACGCTACCAATCCAATAGGTATCAGTCATTAAATGGCACTTTACCCTCTCTCCATTTCTCCCAGTCACCATAGGTGTACCACAAGGATCTATCCTTAATCCCATCATCTTTAACATTCACACCAACACCTTCCATTCGTCCACACAACAGGCCTTTCTAATACAGTACACAGATGATGCCATACTCATCTACACATCTGACAACATGGCACATCTCCCAAAAATTACTACAGAATCTTTAACAGCAACTGAAACATGGCTTTGTAACTCACAGCTCATGCTCAACCTTAAAAAAATACTACTTATTTCTCCAAATCCCTCTCCCATGAAAAAAATTAGAGCCCTCTTCCTTGATAATACAACTAATGAATTCACTTTTCATAGCAAATTATTAGGGATGATAATGGATGGATAATCTTAAATTCAGCCTGCATATACAAAATTGCATAATACAAAATTCATCAAAAACCTGCTGATGCTTTATAGAGCCAAAAACTTTCCCACCAACACAACTAAAGCTACACTTACCTCCTCCACACACTTTTTATGGTGCCCCATCCTTACTAATCTTCAGACATCACAAAAATCAAAACTTTCAACAATGCTATAACAAAGTTGCTAAATTTGCAGCAAATGCCTCTTTCAGAACCCACCACTGTGTAGTAATAAAAAGCCTAAATTAGTTAGACCTACCCCATTAACTAACATATAGACAGCTTCTTACCACCTATAAAATTATTAAGAATCCATCGGCTTGTGCAGCAATAAATAACATCCTACACAACTATGTTCCCAGTTTGTCATTATGATCCAACAACCAAAAATTCCTGTCTGACCATAAACCTATTAAACCTGCTGTGCATTGTCTGTACTTGTACCATGTTGCTAAGACCTGGAACCCCTTTATCGGTATCCATAAGGTCGATACCCTCCCTCCCAACCTTCAAAACCATTTTGAAAAACTTCCTAGCCAAAAGCTGGCTGTATTTTTGCTTAGCACCAGGATAAACTATACCCCTAAATGTGAACAATTACCTATTCATACCATACATTTCTCTACTCTCCCTACTTCATTCACTTCCTTAATTCTGTCAATTTCTTTTCCCCTGATTTTCTCTCTAAATATACCACAAGCCAGCTTTTTTTTCACTTCATATTTCAATTCCTGTTTGTATTGTACTAACTTACCTTTAATTCCTCTATAAACTGGCTAAAATTTCTCTGTTAAATCATTGTCATATAACTTCTATTCTTATCAAATTTTTATATTATGTCTAATTTGGTGTAACTGTAGTTGTTTTTGTATTATTTTTAAAGACTGTAAAATTATTATTCTTAAAATGTTTTGAACTACTTTGGAGCTTTTCTTCCCAAGCCTCCACTGAAAACAGGCTCCTTCCCAATCAGATTTTCCAGGTAATCAAATGTCAATAAATTAATAAATAAATGAAATAAACAAATGTTACATTACCTAGGACTTCAATTCAAATTATGTGTGTGTGTGTGTGTGTGTGTGTGTGTGTGTGTGTGTGTGTGTGTGTGTGTGTGTGTGTGTGTGTGTGTGTGTATATATATATATATATATATATATATATATATATATATATATATATAGACAGATGTATAGCTACACACACACACACACACACACACACACACACACACACACACACACAAAGACACATACATCAAGCCTCCTTACCCCTACCCTCCAAAAAGTAGCTACCTTCTGAGCTCTCCTCTGATGTTGGCAGTTGGTGCAACTGATTTATATATGAGCTGTAGTTCCTGTGGTACAGGGTTTGATTTCCTCAGCCCTAATTTGAGTGTTGGAGGTTGGCATAATGGTTAGGTATTTACCTTACAGACACAAGATACAGGGTTTCATTCTCACCTTTGAAAAAAAATTGGCTAAGCTTAAAATGGCCTGCAGGGACAGTTAGTCTAGTACTTATATATGAACGTTATAAGCACGCATGAATCAAGTGATAACATACCGAAGAATTGCCATAGATGAATTAGTATTCCTTCCAATATGGTTGTAGGTAACTGTGCAATGTCCTCTGCATATATATGTTGAGGTTCAAATAATGTTGTAAATCGTGTTGCTAGTACCACAAATTCCATTAGGCCTCTCCTAAAAGTGGATTATGGGAGCAGTCAGACTAGTAGCAAATACATTTCAAATAAATAAATGTATAATCATGTCTGAGCTTTCATTATACATTTTCATTCTAAGTTAGAAGAGGATTTATTTAACCAAAAGTGTGTGGAACAATATGTTCCTTTAATTATAAGACTTACAAAATCTCAAATGAATGACCTACTGACCCCTAGCTAAAAGCTCTGCTTAAACTCTGAGATCAAGCATGGTTTCAATTGAAAAAAATCCAGACTTTCTAATGATCAAGACAGATTCATTATTTCAAATTTAGTCAAAGTCTACTTGGCATCATAGACCAATGGCCTTCAGGGTTCAGCAATCTCCTGGACAACCCAAAACAGTTCTGAAAATAAGAAAGCCATATTACTAGGTATAAAAACAAATCTAACTCCATAAATCGGAATAACGTCATGACATTGAATGGAGCTTTTTCTTATCATTAGTTCCTTCCCATTATAATTCCTATGACACATTTGCTACCTTTCCAAGTCCAATTTCTAACAATCCTGAGTTGATGTCCATCTTCAATTTTCATTACACAAAAAGAAAAATAGAAAAACAAATCTTTGATTGATCTCCTCATTATGCCTTACAGGTAATGACCTGCTACATCCCTGGTTCCTCTTATTTTGTAAAAAGCAAACCATTACCCCGTTCACTACATATTTAACTTATCTATGTCACAAAATATCCCCAATCTGGAAAACTGCAATAATAAAACCATTTCAAAAATACCCATACCTTCCACTCCCTCTGATTTTAAAACAATTTTAATAATGTTTGCACTTGGAAGGTCACTAAAAAGGTAAAATATTTACACTTTTCTTTTTTCCAGTAATGTCACCTTATCACCAGCATAGTTTTTGGACCCTTTCTAATTATATCTTAATATACGCAGAGAAAAATCTCAGCAATCTTGTTTTTACTGACCTCATCAAGGCCTTTAACCTGAGAACCACAGTTTACTTTGCACCTCCCTCTTATTTGCAGATACAAATGATAAACCCACAGACTGCTTTAAAGACTTCTATATGAATTATTCCTAGTTTATACTGGATTTTCCATCTCTGACTCTGCTCCTGTTCATTAAGGGTCCCTCAAGAGTCAGTAGTCTGTCTTCTCCAGTTCTCAAATTCATAAAAAAATTTCCTTCTGAGTCATCCAAAATATCAATACTCTTCTACAGAGATTATGTTGTAATTTTCAGAGGTGATCCTTCCCCCAAAACAAAAAAAAACTCTTTCAAAATTACATTTTCCAGTTCTCCTAATGGCTTATAAACATGCCACTCATAGTTAATTTTAGGAAAATGAAACAAGTTGCATAGCACCCAACAAATACTACCTTTAGCCACCAAAACTGACAGATGAAGATTAACAGCACTGGGTAGTATGGATGGGTAGTATGGAAACTTTGTTTACCTCTAGATTTGGATTTATCAGAATTAACATAGCACTAATAACCCTGGACATTTTCACACTTCCTAGCCTCTCAGTGTACATCAGAGCTTTAAGAGAATGGATTCTACTTTCTTGAGTATGGTCTTCCCCTTATCAGGGCCAGTTATAAGTCAACTGGCATCCTAAACAAAAGTGCTCCATGGTGCCCCTCCATGCTGCTCATCCCCCCCCCCCCACACACACACACACATATCACCCACTGCCCCCACACTGGCCAACCCACAGCATCCAGATTATCTCTTTCTTTCTTTTTCTAAGAATTGTATTTACTCTTCAGTTTTTTCCTACATATATGTATTCATTCAACACATTTTAAGTAGACAAGACTGATCTATGGAAACTGAGTAGGAAATAACTTTATTAAGCTGGGAGTCTAGGAGCCATAAGTCCCCCAGAAGCCATGTGGATTCTAGATGCTCTGACGTACATTTTACAGTTTTTTAAAACAACTTTTTCATCCAGTGATAGCCTGAACAAAAAATCATGATTAAGGGAAGAAATCAGTCTTGCCCTTCAGCTTTGGGTTCCCTGAATGATTTCACACCATAACTGAACAAGAGACCACCACTGTAATAAATAAATTAAGCTGGATGTCACAGGGCCTCTAAGCACCCAGATGCCATGGTGTTATAGATGTCTTGAGATGTATTTTAGAGTTTATTTCAAATTTTTAATTCAGTGATGTCCTAAACAAAAAAATAATCCATAAGGAAAGAAATTCGACTGAGCTTTTTTTTTTTTTTCAAGGAAGAAATGAGTAGCATCCAAGGCATAATATGATCAAAGTTAACCAAACTGCAGTGTATAATAAACATAGAAGACAAATGCATGGTGTAATAAATAAATTGTATCTGGAAATAATACATACCTTCTTACACCATCTTAAAATGATAGTGATTTTCTGCATATCCCTGATTAGAGTTAAATTGGTATAAAAATTTATAGACAATGGTACAAAATCACATATTTCAAGGTGCAGGTGTTATATGCATATATAGCATGCCTCCTCACCCTTACCCAAAAAAGACAGACACCCGCTGTGTAACCATCTAATGTCAGACTTGGACAAAATTAAAAAAAAAACAAATAGCACATACTTGCTGTCAGACTTACATAACAACATGCTTCTTTACCCTCCCACAAAAGATAACATACCTGTGAACACATTTGTTGTTTGATTCTGAGGAAAATTAAAAAAATAATAATAATTACAGCAATGTTTCCAACTTTTAAGCAATACATTGCTCCTGTACAAGCTTAGTGACCCTCTATGCACCCCCTCTTAGATTTGTAAGGAAAGTTAAAGAAACAATGACCACACTGTTTACAGCCCAACATATGAATAGTGAGTTTACTTTCTATAGACAGCCTCCACCCAGCAGTTATAGCTAAAAATGATAACCATGTATTGTATGTTACTTTAAACACTCCACAGAATTTACAGTGGCACGCACCACCTCTGCCCTCTAGTCAGACACACTCCTCATTAGTTTTGTATAAAGACAGGTGGTATAACATCCATTTGTATATACAGTGGGGGTGTTGGGGGTAGCAGACTCCTTGGTGCATATGGACATTCCTCCTCCATCATCACTTATTCAAAGCCAATCCCAAACCTACAAGAAAATGATGTGGAGTGTTTATAAAGCAAGTTGTGGATAGTATTTCATCTCTGTTCATTGGAAACAATTGACACACATTAAAGTTGCTCCACATAAATCACAGTAATCCTGCAAAGCCAGATAGTGATGGTTTAAATTTAAAAAACTACAATAATGCCACTTACTTTCTACAGACAGCCACCTCTAACAGTTATAGCTAAAGTAACAGCATGTATTGCTTTTTTCAGTTTTGCTCCATGGAAACACCAGCCACACATTAAAGCATTCCAAGCTGCTTTACATAAATCACAGTGATCTTGTAAATGCACAACAATCCTGCAATACTAGATAGTGATTAAACAGAAAACAAACTGAGTTAGTTATGTTCTACAGACAGCCCCCACCCCCACCAGCAGTTATAACAAAATAGAACTGCCATGGATTGCATTTCAACTCTCACAGTACTCCTGCAAACTCAGAATAATGAGCAAAAGGCAGCTGTTAGTCACATTCCGCCCAATGAAAGGCCCACATTTTATGTAGAACAAGTTTTGCATTAACAAGTATTTTCTGAGAAGTTCAGAACTGCAATGTCTGGCACTTTTGAATGACTGTACCCACACCAAGATAAAAAAAAATATGAGAGGCATTCGTCTTAACCTCTTAGCACAAGAAATCTGGACAAAATCCAAAATAATGAGGGCAGGGCAGAATCAGTGACAGATTTTTAATATTGTTCTTATTGGGTTAGAAAATTGCTAGAATAAAAGGTGTGCATACATTTTCTGAAGGCTAAAGAGTTTGAGACTGACATTATATAGTATGGTATGTGGTAAAATGGGCACATTTTGCAAAAGCAGTGACAACTGAGGACTATCCAGCCCCCAGCCATCCAAAAGATCTGATTGTCTTACAGTAACAAGTTAAAAAGGTACATGTGTACTTACCCCACATCATCACCAAACTTCCCTTTGTGTCAGACCCTCACTTTTCAATTTGTTGACTTCTTCCTCTGTCCCACCCAGAGCCTACCTGATTCATTGTCTGGGTATGTCATGGGTAGGTAAGCCAACAAATGGAATGGCAAAATCATCAGGAATTCTTACCTATGGCACCACTCTTGCTTCTCAAGTATTTATTTATTTATTTGTAGTAATGTGAAAGCATTTTTTTACAAAAAAATAAACAATATACCAGGTTTCTGGACGATTTATTCCTGATTTGTAAAGGCATAGACGACAGCCTTAAGGAATTTTTAACATACATTAATAGAACTGTAGAGATTTTCAAATTTACTTTTGAATATAATAATGAGCATATTGTTTATTTAGATGTTGATTTAACCATTGATTATGCCCAAAAGAAATTTTTAACTAAAATACATAGGAAAACAAATTTTTCTAATTCGTACCTAGATTATGGGAGTTGCCACCCTGAATATCAAAAAAAAGGAGTGGTGAAAGGCCAATTAATAAGGGCAGCTAGGATGGCTAGCTCTGAAGCTGATTTTTTGGTTGAGTTGGATTTTATTTGTCACATGTTCAAGCAAAGGGAATATCCTGACTGGCTTTTGGATGAGTTAATCAAAGACGTTATTTTTAAGCGTAAGCATGGGGTATACAAACCAATTTTGGGTTTTGGATTTGTTAGAAATACCAGTTGTAAGAGAGCAATGGATGATTTTAACTTGTCTTTGTTGCTTACATATAATGGGATGGCTAATTCCATTATTGAGGTGTTAAATGACCATTGGGAAATTTTACAGTGTGATGTAGGTATAGGTTCCAAACTTGGAAAAAATCCCAAGTATGTTTTTAGAAGAGACAAATGTATTAAGAACATTCTTGAAGGGGTGAAACCTACACACAAGATAAATAGAAGAGTGGGAAATTTCAAATGTAATGCCTGTTCTTTTTGTTCATATATACTTGAAACTGGTGATTATGTTAAAATTAATGGACGGAGTCTGCGTATTAGGGGCCATTATAATTGTAATAGTAAAATGGTGATTTATATGGCTAAATGTCAGGAATGTCCCATTTTTTATATAGGTAAAACTAGTAGGAAATTAAAAACTAGAATGGGTGAACATTTAGGTGACATCAGGCATGGTAGGGCAACCAGTGCATTATCTAGACATATAAGTGAATACACCACACATTGCTTTAAATTTTTGGTCTTGCAACACCTTAATGAGGATGAAAAAGGGGGTATTTTGGATGCACATTTAGATGTATTAGAAATGAGATGGCAATTGTTTTTGGATGCCTCTAGGTATCCAGGCATTAATGAAACTATTAGTATTGCCAGTATTCTTAAACTTGATCAAATTTCAGGTTAGTTTTTGGAGGGTTAGTTTTTAGGAACATGTTTGGCTTTTTAACCTATGTATATATATATATATATATATATATATATATTTTTTTTTTTTTTTTTAATACAAAACAATGTGATATTTTGTAACTAATGTTTTTAAGATTTTAAATATGGGTTGTTGAATTATGTCCTATTGGAAGCTATGATATTGCTTTAAGAATTTTAATTGTTGTTTAATTGAATAATTGATGGGTGTATTTAACTTGGTTGGGTAAGGATATTTTTTTGTTCTGAAGAAGTCTCTGTAGTGGAGAGGAAAGTGCTTAACTGTTTGTGGAATAAACTTGATGTCCTTTGGAGTGCTCACTCTCTTCTGTTATATTACAAAAAAATAAACAAATATTGTGAAAGCACCCCTAGTAGAGCAGTGAAATCATCACCCTAGTTGGACACCTAGTTGCCCTGTGCTTAGGCCAGCCATGATCCCCCTGACATTAGATTGGGAAGAAAGCACAAACAGCCACAGTCATATATTTCAAGTGGCTGCTGTCAAAGATATATAAAATATATATAACAAGTCTCTTCACCCCTACCCCAAAACACACACACACCTTTTGTTAGCCAATGTCATATTTCAACCTGTTGTTGTAAAATGTATATAAACAGTATGCCTCCTTATCATTACAACTAAATGACAACCACTGCTATATATGGCTGATATTTGTGAAGCAAACAGAAAAAAATAACATTCACAATGGATTCTAACTTACTGTTTTTTGACATATACCGCATCTAGACAAGCTACAGTCATGTTTTATGCACATCTCTAACATTAGACTGTGAGTAATACTACAGAAGTAATGACTATGCTATTCTTAGCCCCACCCCATGCTCAGCCCCCCTCCACAGTGTTCAGCACCCCCCACCATAAACTATAACAACTTTCTGTGCAGACCTCTGAGGTCTGATTGTGAGGAAAATTAAAGAAATAGTAACTGTACTGTGTCCCTGGCACCACCCACATTGAGTAAATCCAGTTTTAGAGTAGGTTGGGTCCAGGGAAGAATCCCCTGCAAAGCATATCTCAAAATCCACTTAAACAGCCTGAGATGTGGGTTCCAGCAGGCATCTGGAAGCCCTGAGGGTTTCCAATTCTAGTGAAGCATTCTATGTTGTATTTTTGAAAGATGATGATATGCTAAAGATGGGTATATCCATATTCCAGTCCACCCACCAATAAAAATTAGTGATTTTTTTTCACAAGCATCACAAGTTACATCATGATAACAGATAAAAGACAATATAACCCATAACTGTAGTCATAAAAGCTGGAACTACACATGTACCTTTCTCGCTTTCTATAACTTCAAGCAATACATATAAACAACACCAAGTACAAAACAACAATACATGAAAATGGTCACTGTGTTGTCAAACAGAGCAAAGAAGAATGGTACACCTGCATAATTAACGTCCTGAATACTAAAATATGATCATAGTGGCACTTGCAGGAAAACCCAATTAATAAAAGATTCAATCCCTGTGTCTGCATTACACACGGCACCACAGAACTTCACTTTTCTTCATTACTTGCTTATTCTCTCAAAATCTTTTAGACTCTATCCTCTTTAGCTTATTGGCTGAACCCTGGTCCCTGATTTTTGCATAGCAATCATGAGTTAAAGGGGCCATGCAGTACATCATGACAGCAATCTGTAACTCAAGGTTGAAAATCAGGCTATACTGCTAAAAGCCATGCAGGAAGGACTGAAAAAGACAAATAACTTTCCCCCTCTTCCCAATCATTTTTTTCTTCTTTTATGTGGCTTTTTTTCATGTATATACAAACGAATCATGCAAACACATTGCATTCTTCTGTTATTATTATTATTATTATTATTATTATTATTATTATTATTATTATTATTATCATCACTGAATATATTGTATTCTTGTATTAGAATTAAATTATTTAGGTTTCATTTTAGTGAGATGTACAGTTATGTTTTAATTAATATATTTTGTACCTCAGTTTGTTCTAGTTTTGATGTTAACCCTACACAGTATGTCTAATTGCATTGATTTGACCTTCTTTCCATATTTTTATCCAGTTTTCTTGCAAATTAATGTTATACTTTCTACATGCATGTCTCTGTATCACATTTTATTATCCTTGTTGAGTATATATTCTGAGTATGCACTACTGGGCAATGTCTGAAAATCATCCGGATGGATGGTATACATGATGAATGAGATCAGACAAGCCACATGTCCAGGTATCCGTAGTCCAACAAGTATATGGTTGAGGGGCTATGAGAGGTGGAGTATCTACATTAGAGTCAGGCAGAGAGGGACATGTTGGAATGCTTACACTCTTCAACACTGGTTCAGGTGTGCACAGTTGATGATTTGGGGTGGGAGGAAGTAGACCTGATAACTGGCTGAGAGTGACTATGTAGTACACATTGATTGTGCTTTGTTGAGCACAGATCTTAAGCAGATGACAGGGTGCATGTTATGACACAGTCTGTTCCCAAATAAATTGCTATAGACACATGTCCTGTGATGCTTGGGTATGGCAAGCATGGTGCTCCTTGTGGCCACCACTGCCACAAGGGTGCAGAAACAGTATAGCTTATGCTGCACAGATCTGTGCCCATTCACTAACTATAGGTATATGTCTACTTGGTTTAGTTTCTCCAAGTCTTTCAGGTTTCTAATACCATGATGAGAATGGACTCCATTCCTAAGTCAGAACATGACCAATGTTTGTGAAATTAGTATTGTTTCAGTCTTTCATGTTAGCCAAAAGTGCTCTTCGCGGTTTTCTATTCACAGTCTTATCCTACTTTGATATCCCCTCTACCATTATTAATATAATCAAAATTTTGTATAACAGTTCATATACGTGTACACATATAAATAAGAAAGCCTCAAAGCCGATAACAATTTCAAACGGGACCAGACAAGGATGCCCCCTTTCGCTCATTCTTTTTAATGTGTATCTTGAACCACTATTTCTTTCCATTAAACAATCAACCTACCACTCAATACCTAAAATACTAAACACGAATATAAGTCTGACTGCATTTGCCAACGACTGGAATGTCTACTTTGAACACCCTCTGACTGATTATAAAAAATATTGGCTACTATAAACACATTTGCTCATATCTCTGATTATAAAATCAATCTTAATAAATCATTCACATTCCCGATCAATCCAGCAGCTCACAAAGAGGATCTCTTTCCTGTCTCTCCATTTAACATGTCTTATTCTTGCAAATACCTAGGAGTATACTATGATACCTGGGAGTATACTATGACCATTCTTTAACATGTCTTATTCTTACAAATACCTAGGAGTATACTATGACCACTCTTTAACATGTCTTATTCTTGCAAATACCTAGGAGTATACTATGATACCTAGGAGTATACTATGATACCTAGGAGTATACTATGACCACACTTTCTCTTCTACAATATTTTCTAATGTTTCCCAGCTATGATCAACACTATCCCAAGACCTAAACAGGTGGCAGCAGTTGAAACTGACCCTACTATCTAAAGCATCTATTACTAAAATGAATATCCTCCCAAAGTTCCTTTATCACCTATACACATCTCTCTCCTTCATTCCCAACTCATTTTTCATTAGAATTCGCAAAGTCTTTGCAAAATTTATCTGGCATCCAAAATCAGTTAGAGTATCATATCTGAAACTCATCTTACCTAAATCTAAAGGAGGTCTTAGTATGCCAGACTTACATCTCTACTATACTATTTTGCAAGCCAACAGATTAATGTCTATCGTTAATTATCTTCCATCTAAACATACATGGACTCCCCAGTGGGTTAAAATGTGGTACAATCATATTATGGGTAATAACTTAAATCCCAAGGTTCTCCCCTTTTTAGACCCAGTAACACTTAGGGAATTAAAAATACACCACATCCTGAAATGTAAAATCAATTCATTCCAAGAGATCTTTAAATCCCTGAAGCTAGATAAAGCTATCCTTCTATTCCAACCCATTCATCTAAACCCAAATATCAAATTAAATAATAATATGATCAACCATGGTGACTTAAGACTACTCTCTATGGGACATCCACAAACATAAAGCTCTTTCGCCATTAGAATTAAGAGACACCTTAAAAGTATCTAAGAAATACATTATAATCCTGCGTCAAATCAGGGAGTTTATACATCTCTAATTCAAGACCTCACGATTCCTGACCATGATCTCACACAGGTTTCTAATCTGATTCAGGTCTTATCAGACAATAAGAATATGCTTCATAAAAAAGCAGCTGGATAACCACGGCTGAATTTACTCCACTTTAATAAAAACAGTACTTTGAAAGTAGAGTAAATTCAGCCGTGGTTATCCAGCTGTTTTTATGATGATTTACTTTTTCTGTCTGGATATTCAGTCTGCACTGGTGATTTTTTTCTTTAATAAGAATATGCTGTCAAGCTCTCATAAACTTATAGATACAATCAGGTTTCAAGATAAGTTGGTATATGCGAAATTCTGGGATCAGCAAGGGATTATCTTAACAGATGAACAAAAAGTTTCAGCTATTAAATCAACCCTCATATTTTCCCCTTTCAAAAAGCTCATCTATACTCAATTCATGATTAACAACAACATATACTACACTCCTAGTCATTTAAACAACTTTAATCCTAATATATCCCCTGCCTGTCCCTGCTGTTCTTGCCCCCAGGCCGATATCTTACATATAATTTGGTTCTGCCACTACTCTCACAGCATTTGGTGCTCTCTAAGAGTGAGACTTGAAAAGATGGGTTACCACAAATCAAATTTCTCTTGGGAAATGGCTGTATTACACATTACTAACCTTGAATTTTCAAAATTAAGATTCTACATCCTAATTACATTGTGCCTTCTAGTTAAATTTAATATTATAAATATTAAAAATTGGTTAGACCACTCTAAAATGACTTGGGAGGGTTTAGAAATCTGGCTGTTAAATACATTACTTCGCAAAAGCTCATCATTACAAATACACGTAAGTGCACATACTTTCAAAATTTTTGGGAGGTCATTTTTGAACTTTTATCTGATAACTATCAAAATATTGGACGACACACTATTATTACTGCTTGCTTTCACATACCCCTTCCTCTCCTCACCTAAATACCACTGTTTCTCTAAATTCCCCTCAATTTGAGGCTCAAGACAAGTGAACAGGGTTGATTTAGGTACTTAATTGAGGCTTAAATACTTTATATGGACAAAATAACTTACCACCTGCATACTTTCTTTCTTTCCCTTAGTATAATATCCTCATGTTTTGAGATATCCTCTGACAGCACTACTGTATATAGTGTAGATAGTTATTATTCAATGATACCTACTGTTTTAATGTATTGTTGTAACCGCAATCATCTTTGTATTGTGTTATCTCTTAAAGCAAAATCAATAAAAATTATATTTGAAAAAAAAGGGCTCTTCGCAGTACCTGCAATGTGCCAAGAATTGACTCTTTCTTAATTCATACGGAGTTACATGTATCAGTAGCATATCTAAATAAGACTGTAAATGTTTTTTTTTTTTTATGAGATCCATTGCTCCTACTACTATTGGAACTGTCTGGGACTTGGTCTATATAATATTTTTCATGAATCTGTTGTGTTAATGAACTCAAATTTGCATTTGAAGCTTTTGACAATTTTTCTTGTGCAAGTATTTTTCTTTCCTCTAATTTCTCTCTTAATCACTTTGAACCTCTTCTATCAAGAAATTCTGGACTTCTTGCATAATAGTAGCAATACATACTTTCTTTCTTATCCTCAATAGTCCACTCTATCATCTTTATGGCTCTTTTTTGGCCTGTCAGTTTTTGTGTTTTTTGTGAACTACTATTTCCTTCTATAACAGGGGGATATCCTCCCCCTAAGCTTGGCCTAACCCCACTGTAGATGTATTTCCATGTCTTGAGGATTCTATACTGTTATTTTTTCAAGTCCTGTGACCAGTGCACCTACCAAGATTGGGTACTGTTTTATCCAGGGACTTGTGCATACAACTGTCTTTTTTATTTTTTAACTACTTCTGTCCATGATATACGTTATGTAAAATGCAGTCTATATATCAGTGTCATCTTGAGATTTTGTATAAACAGTGTCTACCTCATGAAGGGGCTCACCAAGACATGAGAATTTATTTATTATTTATTTATTTCCATTTGTTTACCAGAAAAATCTGACTGGGATTAAACATAGCTTAACATAGCTCATTTTCAGCAGAAGCCTGGGGTGAAAAGCTCCTCTAGTAACAGAAAATATTCATATCAAAAACGTAATAAGTGCAGTACAAAGTTCATATAGGGTCCATATTAAAATCACACGAGTACATATTATAGAAATAAATTAGTTTAGTAACGTAACATAGGAAAGCACTGGAACAAAATGATAGAAAGTATAGAAAGTTAAAGGTTAAGAAGGTATTAGGTTAATGAGATCAGTGCAAAAGAATGTTTGCAGTCAACTAAAAGGAGGATAAGAAGAAGTACAGGGTAAGGGTAAGTTAGGTGAGGAATAAGCAGGAGTAGGGAGATAATGGTCTGCTGTAAGAGAACACTAACATTTAGATCGGCTAACCAGGGTTGGTGCAGGAACAAATCCAACCCTGGTTAGCTGCTCTAAATGTTAGTGTTCTCTCTCTCTAGGATGAATTCAGTTCCAGGAATACTACTGTCCTTTGCTTGCTGATTTTATCATCTCTCCATCTAGATGATTTTATTGTCTCTTATGTACACCTATCATACCTCTCAGCTGTCCAGATTTTTGCCTCATATTTTTGGTCTGTTCCTCATAAAATCTGTGATTTTCTGGCAAATCACTGTGATGACCTGGTGGTTGAAGTCACTAAATAGCGACATACATTTGAGTTTCAGACTTCAGTTCCTTCATAAAAATGTATGTTAACATGAACCATGTTATTCTAGCAACTTTCTAAGTTTATAAAAGCAATATTTAAAATATGTCCATATTTTGGGGATGCGTCCCCCATTTTGTCAGGTTTTGTCAGATTTCTAGCACTAAGAGGTTGATGGGTTATGACACCTATATAGGAACATACATAGTGATAAAGCAGTGTAACCAGCTACAGCCTCCAAGACAGACAACACAATGTTACTGAAGTCTTTCTATGGGCATGTACAGAAGATAATGACAAGTATGCCTCTTAACTGTCCCATATATCTGGGAAAATCCTGAATTTTATAGTGAAATAACAGCATGCCAGGAATTTGTGTCATCATTTAAATCCCAGCTTCATTTTTCCCATCCAGCCAAATGTCATTATCCTATGATCATGACTTCACAGCATCATACACATCAGACGTGCCAGCATCAATACAGCCATGACCGCAAATGACTGTGAATGAAATGATTTGTGAGTCTGCAGTTCTGACGGAAATGGCACTTTTTTAATCTCAGCACTGGACCACCTTAGAGTATTCTGCATATTTGCTGCCTTGGATGTGTAAATGTGCTTATTGCACATCCCTTATTTAGTGTTGACTATGTTCTATAATCAATTCAATTAATTTTAAATATCATTCATAATGCCTATTTTACCCTTCATTGTAAAAAATGCATTCATTTTTTTCTTAGCAGTGGTTTTAAAATGTATAGCTAACTGTTATGTTTGTCTGCTGATGCTTTCAGTTGCCTTGCTCACTAAACATTCTGTTTTAATCACTCCCTTTTATGAAGCAGTGTTGTTGCAGGCAAATATGTTTTAAAGTTTTCAGACACAGAGAGACAGTATCACTTCTCTGCAGACTCAGTTTGCTAAAGTTGCTTGTGTTGTCTGCATCACTGTGTCTTGTAGTTCATCAGTTGAACACAGACAGTACAAAATAGCAGTTAGAATGGGCTGCAAACTTAAAGATCTGTGTTGTATTAAGCAAGTCACCTTATTTCCTTAGTTGTCATGTTAAACTTCTAAACAAATCAGTGTTCCTTCTGCAGTAATGCACTTCTTCCATCCTGACATATTAGATTTCTTTCCTCAGTCAACGTGTTGAATAGCTACATCTCTAAACATTAGTGATTATGCATTTTCTTGAAAATTAGCCTTTGATTGTTTACCTCTGCCCCTTGCTCCATGTTAAAATACTGAAAGGTTTATTCTGTGGCTCTTATGAACTGTACTGTACAAAATGTGGTTTCATTGCTAAAAGACCACTAGATGGTTTGTTTGTGTCTTTCGGCTTTTTCCCGGTTAGGGGTCGCCACAGCAGAACTCCAGTCCGCTAATGATTGGCAGTTGATTTTTACGTACTGGCTTGCCAGGCCTGACACACAACCTTCAACGAAGGTATGCCCATTCAAGCATGTCTCCACGCAGAAGACGCTCTAGCTGAGAATCGACCCGGACAGCGTTTTACTGTGAGGCGACAATGCTACTGCAGCACTAGATGGTAGTTATACCAAATAGCAAGACTTATGCTTTGAAAACTGTGTAGATAAACATGCATTATATACATATGTATGTATTTATGCATAAATGTTCACATTCCCATACGGTTTATCTTTACATGTGCGTATTGCACACGGGCGACCATCAAATGTTCGAAAGACAGTTTTCAAGTTCTGAAAACTTCGAACGGAAGAAGGTTCGAATGTGCAATGAGCGAATGCACAGTGAAAGTCGCTCATTGCGCATTCGACATTTAGGGGCAGAGCGCACTATAGTGGGGAGTTGGAAATGGTTCCATTCCCCGCTGTAGTGCGATCTCGGAGTTAGAATAATAAAGAAGGGGGGTGTGGGGGGCGCATATAGTTTTGTTGTCGACATTCATGTTTGAAAAACAGCGAATCAGTTGTTCGATTTGCTGCTTTTCGAACATTAGAAACTGTCGCTTTTTCCAGTTTTGTTTTTACGATGCGAGGATATGACCACTCGCACAAGTGTGATTCGAGGTTTTAAAGGTAAACCTCCCATACACCTACATCATAAGGACCATTACTGCAAGATTCAGCTATCTATTTTACAATAGTCTGGTATAGAGAGTCAAAAAGCGCAAATATCTTTTGTTGCTTACTGGTATAGAGAGTTATTGGCCAAAATTTCCAGCAGCTGGATATCTTCGAGCATATGAGATTGCAGTCCTGAGCTGTGGTCATTATAGGCAAACTGGATAAAAAGAGAGCAGTTTACATAACTACTTTTTAATTTAATTTCCTTTTGTTAACCAAGATAATCTGACTGGGCAAACTGCCCCTTTTCTCTATTTCCCTTTCCCTACTGGTAAAGCACTGCTAGCCTGTATGACTGTGCCACCCTGTTCCCATGCTGGTAGTGCCCCCAGTCAATCTGATTTGTTTGTTTCTCTCCACTACACCTCATAGGCTTTAGCAGTCAAGAACATAGTTCAGTTTGAAACTATCCATTTAGCTATCTTTCTGTTTCTGCTCTGCAGAGGACTATTTTAGAAAATGCTAAATAGTCACTTATGTCATGCCAATAATTATGTGTGGCTTTTGTGATAACTTGTGTATCTGTCTCCAATTCTATATGTATGTATGTGGTGGCAAGAGCCAACAAATTCACACATACTTTATAGAGTCCATATCCAACCTAAAAGTAAACCCAGCTCATCCACCCCAACTCACTACTTCTACTAATACCCCCAGTACTAACCTGTACACACCCCATACATTACACACACGCAACCAACCAATCACTCATAACCAAAAATCAAACCATCCCCAGCTTACTTTTTAGCCCATCCCTTTATCTCAAATAAAAAAAAAAAAAAACTACTACAAAATCTGAAACCTTGCTTAACCTCAGCAGACAACCTTCCACCAGAATACCTAAAGCTTGCCACAGAAGCAATAGCATTCCTTGTTAGCATCTTAATTAATAGATCCATAGCTGAACCACATGTCCATAACCTATGGAAAAGATCACACATTATCCCTTTACATAAGGGAGGCAACTCCACTGATATCATAAACTTTCATCCTATTGCAATCTTGTCACCCCCCCCTCACTAAGATTCTAGAAAAATGTGTACACCTACAACTTCTCCACCATCTTACACACAGCAACCTACTTTTCCACACTCAACATGGCTTTAGACCTGCACACAGTACCTGACCAGCCTTATTATCAGTCATGCACTCTGTCAAAAAAACCTGTGACACTGGCAAACTAGTAACTGCAGTATTTCTAGATTTGTCAAAAGCATTTGACATGGTATCTCACCCCAATCTCCTTAAAGAACTTTCCAGCATTGGTCCATCCTCCTCCTCACTTCAGTGGTTTAACAGCTACCTAGCTGACAGCAGCAAGCAGTAAAATGGCAGGGCTCTGTCTTCACATATCTCATCACCCCCACAGGTGTGCCTCAAGGATCCATCTTTGGCCCATTACTATTCAATATCTTCATCAATAACTTACATACATCCTCCTGTGAAGGCACTCAAATCCAATATGCAGATGACTTCACTGTCATCTGCATATCAGACACATTAATTCACGTACAACACATAACACAACAAGCTTTCTCTTCCATAGAAAAATGGCTCTCCAAGGCTGAACTCCTACTGACCCCCCCCCCAAAAAAAAAAAAAAAAAAACAAAGCTCCTTCTCTTCACACACAAGCCCCATAGCACCAACAAAACAAATTTCAAGATCTTTTCAGCCAAACAATACTGAAATCAATTTGGTTCAGCATACCAAGTTACTAGGAGTCACAACTGACATTAATCTCAAGTTTGACCTAAACATACAAAACAGTATTAAAAAAACACCAAAAAACAGGTATGCTATACAGGAATAAAACCTTCCACACAGCAGCTACCAAAATTACCCTGACCAAAACCTACCGCTTGCCCTCACTTTTATATGGGGCCTCAATTCTATCTAACTTACAGACCTCCCCAAGAAAAAAATAGAAAGTTACTGTAACAAAATTGCCAAATTTGCCATAAATGCAACCCACTAAGTCATCACTGAAAAGCCCTACATTCCCTAAGATGGCTTGAACTCACCCTCCACCGCCAATACGTACAACTTGCTACGGTATACAAAATCATCCACAACCTACCAACTTGTCCTGCTCCTAGCCCATTAATCAACTTTTATATCCCAAATAAATATCTCAGATCTAAAGACAAACATCTCCTCACAACTTACAAACCTAGAAAAACCCCAGGCTTAAGCCTTTACTCCTGCTGTGTAGTAAAACTAAAAAACTCCTTTCTTTTAACTATCAAAACTGCTACTAACCTGTACTCCTTCAAAATCTCTATAAAAGAATACTTCAACAAAGCTTGAATTTGCTTGTATACAAGCCCAGGCTGAGGTACTCTTATACATTTTTCGACCTCTACTCTCTCTATCCCCACTATTAACTTACCCTATCCTCCCTTCCCCTACATATACTCCCCTGAGGTTACACTCATACCTTCTCCACATCTATTGCCATTATCTCCTCTATAACACCCTACCCTTCTCTACTCATACTATCCTACACCTTCACCAATATAATCTGTTACCATATTTCATGACCTCTAGAATATTAGTGTTATGATAATCATCTATTATGTAAATACTGCTGCATCTTCCTATTATCAGGGTTTCCACATAATTTATGTTTGAACACTATGACTTTATTATGTCTGTTGAATTTTTATTCTGACAAACTAATGTGTAGTTTTTCAAATTTTGTGCTTGAATGTTATGACTTTATTATGTCTTTTAAGTTCTCATTCACACAAACTAATGTGTTGTTTTCATATTTGTGCTTGAATGTTATGACTTTATTATGGCTGCAAGTTCTCATTCTGACAAACTAATGTGTTGTTTTCACATTTGTGCTCGAATGTAATGACTTTATTATGTCTGTCTAGTTTTCCATTCTGTTAACCATATGTATCTGGAGCTTTTCTCCCTGGGCCTATGCTAAAAATGGGTACCTTGTGACCCAGTCGGACTTTCTCAGTGAACAAATGCAAAATAACTAAATAAATAAATACATAAGAGCATAGCTCTTAATCTTCCATCTCCAGAACGTGGAACGCAACTTCTCATAATGTAGAACACATGGGTAAAATGTGGAACACATGCTAACAACTTCAACTAGGAAGCTCACAGGATGGTTAAAATATGTTGCTTTATACTTAAAAAACATTCTTTTAATGAATTAATATAGCTAAGTATTATTTATCATGGATTTCAGTTAAAAATTCTTAACACTGAATGCGTTACAGACCTTTTCAATATGGCAGAGTGAGGAATATGGACTTTTTAAGACTCCGGATAAGGACATTTCCTCAGAAAGATGAACACCTGAGAGGTATGGGCAAGAGATTTCCTGACTTAATATAAACATTATGGGGGATAAGGACCAAGGAGAATTCATTGGCACCATACTTTAGGGATTGATAAGTACAAACAAATATTGTTTTCCTAAAGACAAGTAACCCTTTTTCAGTAATACTGTATGTTTTAGGAGGTTCATATTATGTTATCAAAATTTTAAAAGTTCAAATGCTATATGGTCGAACCCATATGTTCGAACTTTTAAAATTTTGAAAACAGTAAAAAAAAAAAAAAAACAGAAAAACCTACCTAACGGTTGTAAGCAGGTGGGCAATCCCCCCCCTGCACCCCTACACCCCCGCTCTTTAAATATACCAAACTCCGAGACCGCACTACAGTGCAGTAAAGGGAAATCTTCCCTTTCTGTACTGAAAGGAGATCTCCATTAACACATTCAAACTTTTTAAAGTTCGAACATATGGGTTCGACCATATGGCGTTCGAACTTTTAAAAGTTCAACAACGTGATCTGTACCCTGTTTTAGGGTGACTCGGGTAAAAATCTTTTAGGCAGCAGGATTATTTCACTGTTTCACTTTATCTTACATGATTATGAATATTTGGTACATCACTGACATTGTGAATGCAGTATTGTGGAGTACTTTACCATCCCAAAATAGTAAATTTAAATTGAGCTTTGACATTTTTAGTGCGCATCATTCTATACATTGTTTTTACATGGTAATTTTAAAAATGTTTAATATTTAATTGTGATTCAGTTAAAACTGTTTTAAGCAAGATGAATATTCCTCTTTATTTACTATGATAAAAGCATTCAGTATGATTAGGGAACACTGTCATCATGAGGCTGCATGTTTCAGAAATATTTATGTTGTTTTTATGTTGTTTAGAGTGAGTTAGATACACAGATCTCTTTCCAAGGAGTAAAATGAAATTCAAAAGAAAAATAACTTAGGAAATGAGCCAGGCCGTATTCTCAACAGAAGAAAAATACTGATTTGAGATGTGTAGATAATGTTAGTTTATACCTTCAAACTATTTTAGATCTGGTTGTTGCTTTTGCTTTCTTTGCTTTGAATTTAATTTGTGTGGACTGCCTGCTGCTTCTGCAGTGGTGTCTTGGACATTTCCCTTCATTTTGATTTTAATACTGGCAGCATCTAAACATTTAGGCTACAATTTTTAATTGATGTTCAATTTTTTGAACTTGTGTTAAAAACTAGTCTCTCATAATCCTACTGGAAATGGGACAGGTTAAGTTATTTGGTATTCCAACTTTATGTTAATTACCTGGCCAGATGTGCCTACTTTAAGTTACCTTTACCTATATTTTTGATGTTTGCAGGTTGATATGTATGCTGGCAAGACCTAGTGGGTCTACTGGAATGTGTGAGATGTCAGCTGCTTGCAGATTTCAACAATGCATGTGGCCAGAACAGATCAGCTCTACAGATCCATCAGAAGATCACCAATAAGATATTGCATGGCTACATAAAGACCCTAGTCATTGCATGGGTGAAGATAGCTACAGGTGAGATTCATCATCATAGACCACCCTCACTAACACAGAGGAGTTCATTATCTGTCTGTATAGAGAGAGAAAAAGTGAAAAGATTTGGATACCCTGTGGAGACCTGGGTGTAGGTGCTGAACTGGTTGTGCCATCCCATGTCCCTTGTGAAGGATGCAACAGAGTGGTAGTGCCAAATGTCAGTAACATGTTGTCATGGCATACCAATGCCATATGCTTCTGCCCCTGCAGGTATATCAGGGATGTAGGCATGGTAGTATACACCACAAGGCACGTTTGTTTATGTTCTGTGCCTAGACTGCTACCAGTAAAGCTGCTGCAGCACTGGGTAGAAGGATTGTCATATATTACTAGTGTTACACATGGGTGTCTCTCTGTCTGATTTTACATGTGCCATGGCCATGGGATCCTCTATGGTGGAACAGGTCACGCTTGATCACTATGATGCATAGCAGCCCTGACTATGATGACAGCCTAACTGTACCACAGTCAGAGATCACAGTGTCACTGTCAGCAACTAAACATCCACGTCCACTGACACAGCTCTGTTGCCTGTAGAACACAACCGCACCTCTCCAGTGAGCATGAAAGGATAGGTTATATCTCACAGACCAGCTTATGTACTACCACTGGGCAGTGATACTACCACAACACAAAACAGTGGTCAGACGTAGTGGACCAAATGACTTCAGGGCTAGGGTTCCTGGTCATTATCCAAACTGAGTGTTAGAAAGGGCATTATACAACAGATGTAAAGAGTCATTATCCAGGCACAGGAGGATACCATCACTGCTATGACAGAAGTTATTTGTGTACTGCACACCCAGTATGATGATGTACCTGAAAGCGTGCAATGCCTGGATTAATAGTTCAAAATGTTGGGCAAGCACTTGGCTGTCACATTGTATGTATGGGACTGTCTGCCTCATATTACCAGGACCAACACCATTCCATGGCTGCCGCACTTCTGCCTCTACTATTGGTGCACACCATAAGGCAGGTAGACCAAGGTCACTTGCTACCACTAACTCCTTTGCACTGCCTACTAGTGGTGATCCTGACATGGCTGCCCATGCAGACATGGCCTATGTGATAGTCACACACATAACAGTCACACACTTAGCTTGACTCGTCAGTCATGGTCATATAGTTCACTATCATCCTTGGTAACAGCTTTACCAGTTCCATCCCACAGATGGTAATAGATGAGTGACCAAGCACATTCACAGTCTGTGTCACCCCCACCTGAGGTACCACAACAACTGTCACAGCCAAGTTCATGCAGCACAATGACAGCTGCACCAGCTGTGTCACCTGGCACTAGTACTGAGTAAGTACTCACAACAACTGATGACCTACCCCCTCAGAAAGTACCAGCCCCTCACTGAACAGTATACCAAGCTCCCCCAGTCACTAACCATGTCACACATTCCCTTCCACATCCTTAGTCCCCTTTTCCACTACTAATCCCTATTGCTGATTCCTGTCACTGTGAAATTGTCCACCTTTGCAGATGTTAACAGCTGTGCCCTGCTATCACTGCTGTGTTACTTGAGTTAAATAGTATCTGAGTCATAGCATGGCCAGTCAATGTACTGTACAGCATAACCTGGGTGACATATTACATGGATCAGTTTTAATCTTTGTTGTATCTTTTCTGGTCAGTTGTTGCAGACCAGATGCTGCCTTTTTGCGAATGCTGCAGCATACTGTGTCCACCTCTGTTTCATATTGTCTTCCCCTGCAGCCAGTTCCTCTGATGTACCCTCATCTGTCATCTCAACATTATAAAAATGAACGACATAATATCAGATAGGCTAACCACATTAAAACAGACCAAACATTCTGCATATTACTTAGCACTGTACTGGAAAAAAATGTCTTCTTGATTTCTGTTTCTAACACATCTCCATATGTAGTGACCTGCTGCTATTATTTATGCTGAGTACAAAGTTTTTAACAAGTAATCAGCTGCACAAGCTGGCAGATAAATTTAGTTTTTGGTTGAAGTGAAAAAATAAGGCAAGTTATCTGCCCTACTAGTCAATGTGTATTCTACCAGGAGAACTTTTTGCCAACATGTGAAAAGAATCGCTTATACCTATAATGATTAAACAAGAAAAATGCAGCATACCCATGAAGTAGTAAAATGAAAGTGACTGCTGTTCTTTATTTGCACATGTTCAGTAAAGAAAGCTGCAGCATTCAGAGTAATAGATGTGAAAACAGAAATCACAAATAGTCAGTTGTAGTCATCTCTAGAGCTTTCCAAAATTTCAGACTGTTTTCTGCAGAAATGTGAAGTAAAATGTCCAATGTGAAGTTTACACATTCCATTCTTTACTAACAATTTCAGTATTGCAAACCATCTTAAAAGCAGTTTTTAAAAAGCTGCCTTCATTTACATTTGTATGACAAAAACTGTTTCTGTTATTAACATTTATTATTGAACTTCACTTAAAAAGTATGAAATAAACCACACTCTAATGTAACATAAATATATATATCTATATCTATATATATATATATATATATATATATATATATATATATATATATATATATATATATATATATATATATATACACTGCCTGCTTTCTGTCATGAAAGGGCAACATTATTGGCCAGCACAAATTTGCCTGACATAGGAAAGATAGCATCTATGCCCTAAACCTGTTCTCAAGTACTGAGGATTCCTAATCTCTTAAAACATGATGTCATGCATGCTATTTCCACACAGCCATGTTTATTACATGCTCCTCATAACAACAGATTATCATTTTCAACACACTTGTTACCTTGACCTGCAATTTGACCAAATCACTGACATACACTTCATCTAATAACATTCTGTCACAAGTCCATACTCATGTTTTTTCCACACAAATTAAGACATGCCAGCTTGGGCAACAGTAGAACCAGAAAGGTTTATTGTCAATTAATAAAAAACATAGTGTGAGTTATGTTGAGATTTATTGCTAAGTGGCCAGGTTTGATTCAAATAAATTCCAAAATAATTCCTACCACTGATGCTAAAGCAATTATACCTTGCTGAAATATTAACATTTTGTGTTTTCTATTTATGGTTTGAGTCTTGTGAGTACAGAATAGGTACAATCTCATGTGTTAGCACCTAACTGGCATGGAAAACAACACATTTCAGAGTGGAAGTCAAAATTTGATTATTAAAATGGGAAGCTTTTCATTTAAGGAGGAAATGGAAGAAATTACATTGACGTGTAATTGCTGCTAGGGTTATTGAAAATTTGATGAGTAAGATCTCTGAGTTATGCAGTTTGAGTAAGTAACTGAAGCAGGAGTTATGCAAAATTAATAACCCAGCTTAGTGATACTTTCCACATTGATAGCCGGTCAGAACTGATCAAACAACTCTTAGTAAGGTTCATTAACAATAGCCAAAATGTAACCCTCTTAGTGATGCTTATCTCAGATTATGATTGTGTGGATAAAGGAAGGTTTCCGAAGCTATCAGGAAGTAGGCCTGATTTACAATTTATCCTATACCCATCCTCTCTATCTAATTCTGTGGACCAGACTCCTCACTAAGTGATTTGTAGTCTTGTATTCTCTTCACTCATATATTCTGCTCTATACAAAATGTTCCATTTCATTATGCACACTACTGTATGATCCAAGTCTGGTAAGTTTTCTATTCTGCAAAGATTCATTCCCTTAGATATAAGTATGCAAATCTTGGTAACTCTAGAACTCCCAAGAACCAGACTAAGAAACTGGAAATTAACAATATAAAACACTAACTAGAATCAGAAATAAGCCTACCTCATTTTGCATTAAATGAAAGATTTTCCCCACATTTAAAACTGTACCACTAAATGAACATACAGTCCTTAGCAGAATAATTACTATAAAACGCTATGTCTGATGCTATATGGCAAATACCATAGCCAACAATTCACATAGCCATCTTTAATAACTGCTCATCAATTATTGGGCCTTACATCCATCCACTAGCAGGCCCTCTATACAAGCTAGTAGAGCAGGGGAGAATTTCCAAAGCTAATCATTTCCAGATATCTTCAAGTCCTTTCAGTGTCATACATGACTATAAACAAAGGTACAGGAACCCTTTTAATACATAGCTCTTTACGCCCCTCGATTATTTTAAAACAATTCTCTGCAGTTCTGATACCTTTCACACTTACTACAAACCAAAGTAGCCAAATGATGCTGTAATAGTACCGGGGTAAGACTGTCAAAGCAAAAAAAAATAATAATACAAGTACAGCAATGCAAACCATTAAGATTCCTTCCTGTGTATTACAACTACATACCAGTTTATGTTACACATACTACACAGTTTTTATCCTGTACTCTTTTTCTTTGCATGGATTTGTTGCCATTATAACAGCACAGTAATGAATAGATCAGTAATGGACAGAGTGCACTATGCACCTCATCTATTTTAAGAACAGTATATTTTGTTACCTGAAATATGAATGTGCACGTCCTTATTGGTAGAATCTTTCACAGGATCTGTTTGCCAAATTGTAAGCTGCACGTTTATGTTTATGTGTATTAGTAATTCCTGCAGAAGTTCTTTCCTGCAAGACCTTGTAACCACACATCCCACAGTTTATTGATATGGAACTTTTATCTGACCACTTACACAGCTTTCTCTTCTTGGCCCAGTGAGTGGTCAGAATCATTTTTAATGGTAGTTAGAAACTGTTTGGTACTTAAGGGTTGTCCATTTTCCATTTCTGCTTTATCTCGGATGTCAAGCTTTTACTATCCACTTACAATTTCTCAGTTCCTATCACATGAGGGGAGCAGGGTGAAGCAAGATGCCTTCTGAAAGTCTCATTTTATCATTTTTGACTGGTAATTTATTAACTGTTTCTGGAGAGAGAGTGTGTAAGGATTTATGCAAGCACCAATCAATCCAAATCAATAAATAAGAGCAAAAGTTGCCATGCAAAATTTTGGTATTACAAGTTTACATCAAGAAATCATTCTGCAAGGAATATCCCCAAAGTCCTTGTGTAAAATAAGGGCAGAGGGAAACTAATTATCTTTGCTTTCCCTCTTACTCCCTTTCCGTTTACTTGCTGATCAAGGTCCAAGAGTGAATTGCGCGTCTGCACCTGGGGCCACAAAGGTCGGAAAGGGCTTCATTGCTTGCTCTGGCAGGAAATGGATGCTGAAGAGAGCGGATAACATAAACAAAGTGATGAGAAGGGCATAAGAGAAAACAGTGCTCTTACAATAATGGTTGTGTTGCCAAGGTGAAATGGGCTAGCACTGAAGCATCTGCCCTGTTTGTAGACGGCCCTCACCTTAACTGCCATCCCCTCAGGCTTGTCACACTCGACAGCTGAACAATAGGCTGCCTTCTTTCTATTCTATACAACAAATTCTAATCCTAACTACTCCAAGTTGAAGTGACAGGATGTCTGAATGACCAACAAGGTCCCCAGAGTCAAATTAGATGCTTGTAAGTGTGAATGAGTGTATTGAAGCCAGCCAAAAGATAGAAGTACCTTCCTCTGATAAATCATCTTCTTTACAGAATTTTACATATGCAGAAAAAGCAGACAAAATACAACAGATGTGGTAAAAACTGGAATACCTTTTTTCTGCCCTATTTAAAAATATATTGAACTCTTTAGAAAAAATGTAGTTATTAGTATTTATTTAATAAAATGCTTTCTGCAAAAGAGCTCTTAATTTTCTAGCTTTTTCATTTTAGGTTCATTTGAAAAATAACAATGTATTGTGTACTAGAATCTGGTTTAAAACAGATAAAAAAATCTGATACAGAAAATTGCTGAGACCCAAACAAATCATTTAGGTCTGAACTGTAACATATAAGTTAGAATTTACATTGAGCAAATAATAAAAAGATTAAAAAGCTTGCAGTAATAAAATCATGTTAGAAGGATGTATGAAGATAGTACAGAAGACTATAAAATTACGTAAAACTCAGACGAGCTTGCTTCTGAAAGTAGACGTGGTGATACACCTTTAATTTACTAACAGAAGGTATGTTTTTATGTTTTAAAGATGTAGCCAGGCTTACATGATGAAGGCAAATAGAAAAAAAGGACGGCCTATTCAAATGGTGTTATTTAGCATCACAAGCAATAGGGCTGTTAAGAATAAAATCGTAAATATGTAACTGTAGTAATTTACTACTAATTTACTGGTAAACAGCCTTCAACTGTTTGTTCACCACTCCTGTGAGTTCTCCTAGCCAGTCTGCATATTTAGTCTTATGAAGAGCAGATTACCGACTCCCTTAAACTCCCAGTTGCTTCTGTTATATTGTAGTTATCTGGAATGTCTCCAGTTTGCATCTTTTGTACAGATGGGTTAACATCCTTTGAGGAATGTAACTGTAGGCCATCATTAATGCTTCAGTTCAGCAGAAGTGAGGTTAGTGGCTGTTATTACAATCAGACAGAGAAATCTGGAAGAAGGACTAACAAAAACATTAAGTGGTATTAAAGTGCTAGCAAGGTCCACTCCCCCATTCAGAATGAGCAATGCAGATCATGCATTAGAAATGCATTTTGGATGACATCACTAGAGAAAGGTGGAAGGAAAGCAAAATCACAAGTAACAGTAGGAAGGCAAAACAATTGATCATGCAGGTCTTTCACGTACAGGGATGGTTTTAACTGAAATGGTGCCATAGACAAAGGAGTTAGTGGTACTTGCCCCGCATTGTTTCTCTATTTTATATGCCCTCCATGATACTACCATATTTCAGAAAGCCTCAGCCCCTCACTGCCTGGTGTTGCTTACACTTCAAAAATCTGCATCTCATAGAATTACTTATGTTTTTTTGCATAAACACCTTAACTCCTATCACTGTTTGCTTAACAATATCATGCAGCCACTCCCTCACGATGTAGTGTGCAGTGTCACAGATGAACATAGCATTACTGCATAATATGCACATTTGTGCACCTAATTTGTGGCCCTGCAGCATGCTTCTAATCAAAAACTTAGGGTACAGGTTCTCAGACTCTCATCTAGTAGATATCAGAAAATTACTTTGTGCTGACCCATATGGAAAAACATATGCACTGTGCAGAGGTGAGCTGACTTCCCTCCACCCAACCCTCCCAAGCACATACTTGAATTATTTAATATTTGATGAACATTATATTTGAACAGCCAATTTCTAGTCTAATATATTAATTTACTTTACTCTTTCATTTAGTTTGATTCCTCGTAATACCAAAAAGTTAAACTTTAACTAACACTTTCAGGCAGCCTGGCCCTCCTCTGGAACTGGTCTAATTAACTCATTATAGCCAGGTGACAGCTCCAGGTGTTTCTGCAGTTACATCCTACTGATGCCTGTAGGCATCAAATATTGCCTGCTCATATTTGCATTAATAATTCCAAAATCATTCTGCATACAAAATTTGAAAATATTTTGTCTTAAAGCTTACACAATGGCAAATACAACTATATTGATATTTGACCACTATCTGGTGCACATAAAGATATTGTCATGTAATATTTATTTATTATTATTATAAATGTCATGTTTTTCTAAATATCTCAACAAACACATAGCTGAAACAGAACTGCTTAGCCTCATATGTAAGCTCTCAGTTGGATGAACAAAATGCTGCTGACGGTATGTGTATAAAATGAGTGGTTGCTAAGATATTGTTAAGTTGCTTTCAAAATATTACAAAATTAATACTTATTGTGTTTACTGTGAGATATAAAATCATATTTAAGATACAGAACTTAAAGAATACTATCACTATAAAAATAGTTTGCTCTGAAGAGTTTGCCATTTACACTTCTTTAGTAACCCCTGTGGTTCCAGAGATATGAATATTTGTTTGAAATGTTATGACATTCTTTGATTCAATCAAAAACTTTAAACTCTGCCCATTGGAATTTACAGCGCAAACTTCCAGAGATCCATTGCAGTGAATGAGTTCACTAGAAAATAACCGTGGATCTCCAAAATATGAATCTACCACTGATTTCATTAATTTAGTTGTGCACCTTGCTATCAATAGTTACAAGAAATGTAACACTCATGTATTCATTTAAAGCATCATTTATGTGTGTGTTTGTTTCAATATGGAAAAGATAAGGATGTGCATGCATCTAACTGTCCATGTTGGTATTTCATATATAAATAGATAGATATACCCCCAGATTTAATAAAATCCATGTAGGCATAGTGTAGAGCCCACAAGGAAATTACTGTGCCCATGTATGTGGTTCCCCCTCAGTAGCGCACCATGCATATTAATGATGGTGAGTTGCTGAGAGAGAGCTGTGGAACACAGTTATTGAATCAGTATAGGGAGTGTGTAACTAACTGTGTCTACAGATGAGTAACACACCCCCTGCACTGTCTAAGTGCATTATATCAATGTATTTAATTTGATTTGTTTTTTTTTTTGTTTGTTTTTTATTGTTTTTTTTTTTTTTTTTTTAAGGTTGCATGGCACGGCATGGAGCAAAGCAATTGACACATGCCAGACATCTAAAAATAGAAACTGGATGCATTTTATTTGTAATACAAAGGTCACGTTTAAGCATTGCTTAGCAGGTTTGCACGGCATGGCGTGCTGCTTAGCAGTGCTTAAAGTTAGCTCAGAGGTATATGTAAAAGTATAGCAGCATTCCACATATCCATGTAGCCAAGTGGTTGGAGTTACAGCCTTATGTGCAGTAGGCGCAGGGCTTGAATACATGGAAAGTAATTTAAGCATGCATTTTCCAAAGACAAATTATTGTGATTATTTTCTTATCCTGATCTGCTGCGCTCAGCTAAGCTCTGCTAAGACCTGCTAAGCACTGCTTAAGCAATCTCTGTTTTTGCACTGCTTAGCATTGTTTGGCATTGCTTGGCTGTGCTTAGATGGTTTGCGCACTGCTAAGCACTGCTAAGCATTGTCTGTTTAAGCACTGCTCAGCTCAGCTGTGCTGGTTTGCACAGTGCCAAGTGATGCGCTGTATTTTTAAAAAATGCTCAATGGCGTGTAAGGGTGAGAAAACAGGCTATATTAAGCTCAACAGGTGGGAATACAGGTCAATCTGTTGGACTGCTTTCACTGACAGATACAACATGGCAGGCACTGGAGAGGCTTCATGCTTTCATGTGCAGCATTGGGGCATTCAAAAGTCCAGGGTCCTGGTCGGACTCCTTGTAAAAAACTATGATGATCGGCTGATGCAGGAAGTTTACCAGGGCTCAAAGTGCAAGGTGGAGACCTGGGACTGCCTGGCAAAGGACCTCACCAATGCAACTGGTATCCCTCACACAGATGAACAGTATCATTACCACCATGATGACCTGAAAAGAAGGAAGGGGGCTCTCTTGGACACCTGGGTCCAAGAATTCTGGGCTGGGAATATCCCACATGTATGTAAGTGCCATTAACTGAGTTTCACCAATATCTAATCTGGAATGTCTGCTAAACTGCTATGCATAATGGTGTCCTTCTCTCCCAACAGCTGCAGAGGCAAGGGTTTGCAACCTTGAGGTGCATGCCGGGCACTTGACCAGGTTGCACCATGAGTGTGGTGAATACAGTTGCATTTTGCAATCTATAGCCAGATATGCAAGAAAGAGTAAGCCATTACCTGCCATTAGGTATATACAGTAAAGATTGTGTTGCAATGAATGTGAACATAGACCTGTATTTCAATAAGTGACTACTGCCAACTGTAATGCAATATGCAGGGAAGAGTAAAGTATTAACTTTGTTAAATTAAGTGAAATAAAGTTTCTACTGCAATAACTGTCGAATAACAGCTGTATTGCAACACCTGCATTACAAGTGCTGTGCAATACAAATGGGAAAATATACAAGTAAATGCATGAAGGTACCTCTAATAAAGCTGTGTTGTGCAATATGTGTGGAATTAGGGCAGTTTTGCATGAAATCAGTGATGACAACTGTTCTGCAATAAAAACACAAAATGATACCAGTGTCTTCCTCAATGTGCATCTAATAAAGAGTTTTGTGCAATAAGTGTAGATTCAGAGCTGTTTTACAAGAAATTAATTATGACATCTGTTTTGCAATAACACATGAAGTGATAACAATAACACCCAAGTTATATTGTGTGTATCAGGATTAATTTGTTTTAACCATTGCATTTCAGCTATATGCATTCAGGTTCTGAGGTATGGTGCTGCAGGCAAGTATAACAGTGTAATATCTGTAGACTGCAAATATGCTGTCTGCAAATGTTTATGGGTGAGCTAGCCAACCCAATAATCTGATATGGTTTGTAGAATTCACAGATACTTCAACCCACTAACAATATATTGCATAAACCTGCATTCTATGTAGTAATGTATAGATTACCTAGTATCTCTGTCATGCTTGAATGTCATGCCTGTGTGTTCAACTGTCACTGCAGTCTACTATAAAACTTTACTAATAATATCAGATCATATATTGGTTCCAGGTGAGCTCTAGGGAAATATCATTCAGTAAGCAAGCAGCATTGACTCAGTGGTTCAGTTTGTTAAATTCTCTGCCTGAAGTACATTTTGCCACACACAGACCAGGGTTTAAATCCAGTGCACTGCAGCACTATATATTATAGTAGCAGTCACAAAATGATTACAGATTTTCTCTCCACAGGGACTACAGGAAAATGGGTGAGTTAGGCCATAGTCTGGGTAAATAAGTGTGTGCTTAGATGTCACAGACTGTTAAAATCATTACCTGGTATGTGAATATACAACATAAAAAAGGAAAGAAATATAATACTAATAAAAGAAAATAAATGAAATGTGTAGTCATTGGTTTGGCTGTATGCCTGGAGTGCCTGTTAAAAGTTGCTGCAGTCAATTAATACACTTGATGCAGATGTCCTCCACAGTCACTGCTATTAGGTTCTATCCCCATGCCTGTCAAGCAAGGCATGATAGTCAGACCTCTCAACCAATCGGGGACAAATTTCAACAGAATCAGGGACAAGTCAAGAAAAAATCAGGGACAATCAGGACACTTTTAAAATATTAGTGCTATTAACCAGAAACATTGACAGAATCAGAATATATGAATTAATACCTATAACTCTTAATTATTGTCATTATTCATTAAGTGTAATTCACCATCTTTCCTCCAAAAGTCACTAGTTTTAGGAAGGATTAAGAGGGACAGAGCTAAAATTTGAGACAGTTGAGAGGTATGATGATAGTAGTATAGTGTTTGTACTGTACACATACAGTACATGTCTCTCAAGTGTCATGCTGTCACGGAATGTAATGAGTAGTGTGTAATCCCTCTGTCACACATTTACCATCGACATGAGTATCTAACCAGGAATGTATCACTTCATCAGCCCATAGTACACCTTGGTAGTTATAGAGGTCCACCTGATGTGCAGGTGTTCTTGTAGTTTACTACCCACAGTTGTTACGGCTTGGCCCATACTGTCCCATGTGGATAGCTTGAGAGGTATGCACATGCTCCAGCAGTTATAGTCCACTTGTAAACATAAAGAAAGGACAGACCTGTAGAGTAGATAGCAGTAATGTTCTCCATGAAATAGACTATAATAGTATTAATGAACTGTGTATTTCTCTCTCTCTCCCACCCCTTATCTTAATTTATTTATTATTGTTATCCATTGGTTATAGTTTACTATTAATATCTGTTGTTACATTAAACTTTACTTTGGGGCATGTGCTTTACTATTGTTATGTATTATAATGGCTGCATTTTAACATATCTTGTTAAATACCTATTTTGTTGGCCTTATCCCGTAACTGTTACTGGCATACTGTTAATATACTGACTGTTATGTTATTTATTGTTGTATTCCATGTAATATGCATTGAAATGTGACTGGATTATTTCCAATGTTTTGGCATGCTGTTATTACTAACAATGGTTTTGTTCATAACTAACCTAAATGTATTGCTTCACCTCCATAACTACAGCACGTCAGGGTAGGCCAGTTCCTGCTGACCTGCCTACCCTACCTCAGCCAGCCATGGCACTGGGTACCAGCATGTCTGGGACCCAGGTTGGTGGTGCCCCCTCCATTGGCCCTACACCACCTTTGGGTGGAAGTGCCACAGGGGACTGGGACCATTCTCCCCCAGGAGCAGTGGTGGAGGAGCACCAGTCACCCAAGAAAAACTACTGGCCATAGTGCACAGGATAGTTCATAGGAGCTATGAAAAATGCCTGTGCCAGATTGAGGGCAGACTCGACAACTTGGTGGGGCCTGCTGGCCCTGGCACCCAGCTTCCAGCACAGCCACCTTCAGGGCAGTGAAGTAGCAGTGTTGACTGCCCATGGTTGGGGAGCTCAGTCATGCTGCTGCTGTCTGAAGGTGCATGTTTCTCAGATTCCACAACACCATTCCCATCCAAGGTGTTTACCGCCTTATGTGCCACACACCACCCCTGTCTGCTGTCTTGTCTGTCTTGTATGTCAGCAATTGCATCCTCTTCTACCCAACCTACCTCCCCACATGTACATATATCTCTTCTCCAACATTCCACTCTCTCCTTAAAAAAAGGGCACCTGTACTGCAAAAAAAGTATCACCCCATACATAGCTCTCCATTTAGCACACGTCCACTGGACACAACTAATTTCATCCAATTGGCTTGACAACACATTTATGTTGTCCTCACCCCTCTCTCTGGGGTTTGAGAGTCCAATTCCATCCACAAATTGTGTCAAACTGCACAGCTGTTGCTGTACAAGAAGTGGGAAGCTATGGTTCTTCCCTACACCCATCCTGCACATCCCTAACTACCATTCAGTATGTTTTCCCCCTGCTTGCCCCTATTTCACCACTGTCTTATCACCCCTTTTCTTTTTAAATTTTTAGTGCGGGTTTATGCAGAGCTAAGCGGCACAGCATGCAAACCCGCTTAAAAGTGCTTTAATGTGCCTTAATGATTTTATTTGTTTCTCACAGTGTTAGGCACATCTCTAAAATAATCACCCCTGCCAAGTCTCAGACCCATGCCCCTGTTAATTACAACATAGTGCATTAACCCACTAAGCCACTCAGCTCTTAGCTAAGACAGGTGTTTACAGCAAAATATACTCATTGCCACTGACAGACTACTACAAGTACATCTACTGGAAAAAATGAGAGTGTCCCTGGGACTCTGTTGCAAAAAGTAAACAGCCAAATAAATAATAATGGATGTATGTGATGCCTGGAATTGCAGGTAAATGTATCCTTTTATTAGCAACATATTTAAACACACCTGCTAAGGCAGCAATGACAAAGTATATGTGTACATCTGGGACCCTGCTGCAGAACAACTGCCTTTGAAAGCCATGCACATAAGGATAGATGCAAACAACATGTATCACAGACTGTATATATGCACATATATCTTGCAAATACACCTGCTGTAGCACTGACTCAGTATGTCAGTTTAAATGCTTTGCATATAGTAAAATTTCCACCCATAGTCCTGGGTTCGAATCCAATGTGTTGCACTTCAATTACATTGTTGTGAACTCAGCAAGTAATGACTGAATCATGCAATTTTAACCCACACAGGTTGCTGCTACTGAATTAACTGCTACCCATGTTTGTAAGTCAAAGGCCTGTAGGTAGGGACACACTGCACATAGTCACATAGCCAAACTATATTTCGCCTACTACTTTGCGATTGGCACTGTTACATAACAGATGTACCTTAAGCACATGCCTTGAGTGGACTGTAAAGTGTACTCTTACCTTGGCTCTGCTGTAATGACAGAGCTGACACTGCTGCCTCAGTTACATGTACAGCTTGCTGTCCTCCAAAGTGTTAACACTCTGCCCATGTGTCCTAAGCTGCAGCAGCAGCTGCAGCCTGGAACAAGCACAACTGTATGTGAAGCTAGCTGTTTTAGACTTACCATACCTCACAACCCCCTAAAACAAAGGATCCAGACAAAACCATGCATTAAGGTTGGGGGGGCAAAGGTCCAGCAACAGGGACATGTTTCACAGTTTGCCCCTACAAAGATATTGAGCTGATCGAATAGCAGATACTGCATTAGCATGCATATTCTGATGGGTATAACGTCTGACACTCACATGTATGTCTCTCCTTACTGATCACAACCCACAATGTTTACCACGGAACTGCCAGATAATCACAATGTCATGGGACAATAGCCAAACATATCATGCAAAACTGTGGACGTACCTCATGAATCTCAACAGTGGATAGTATTTGTACCTACCCTCTGTGATACTGTAGTCTCCACACCTCACTAATGTCCATCTCAAAGGTTAAGAAAGGAGCCAAGAACTACATGAAGCCTTTAAATATTGTACTGTGATACCTTGTCATTGGCTAATGAAAGTGCAACCCAGCTGTTTTGGATACAGTTAGCAAGTCTGAGCCACAGAATGGTGCACAGCATATCACCTGTTAATGAGCTTTATCTACAAAAGGCAAGCAACTGCTTATGGGGAACAGGTCTGTATGTTGCTTTACTCAGACAGACAACAGTTTTGCAAGCTGTTTGCAGAGGTTCTGGTCAAAATAGGGTTATGTCACTCTACCAGGTATGTAATACATGTCCCCCTATAATGGGATGCAGATGGGAGGATGGAGGTATGGGGAATATGGATTACAATAGTAGGTCTGTAGTACATCTATGATATTGACATGTTGGTGGTACTGTGCTGTCCAACAGCTACAGGAAGGCATCTCAACTGTCCTTGCTTTGAATCAAATCACAGCTCTACCCCTATTACTCCCTCCTACAATGGTTGGCTGTTGTAGGAAAACTAGTGGATTATGAGTTAGACATATTCATAGGTTCATAGGTGTGTATTAGGCTAATGGCCCTGGGGCCTTTACAAGCCTAGCCCATAGAAGTGCCCTGGCATCGTGCCACCCGTCATTAGTTCCCAGTGCCTCTATCAAGTAGAGCCACTGGAGTGATCCCCAGGGTGAACTTTCTATTTCCCATCCACTCACCAAGATTTCACTTGAAGAGGGCTAGTGAGGTGTTCTTCTTGACATGTATGGGAAATCTATTCCGGAGCATGGGTAGTCTCTGGTTTATGAACCTGTCCCTCCAGCATGTTCTGTTGAGTGTGGTAATGAGGTTGAGATCTCTGGAGCATGTGGTGTGGAGGGATTGGAATTCCTTTAGATGTAGTATTTCTAACAGATCTGGGTCAGACATGTCTTTGTAAGTCAAGCAGAAATCACCTCTTAGTAGATGATATGAGACAGAGAATAGCTGGAGTTTTTTTACTCTGTCCATGTAGGACATGTGTTTAAGGCCTAGGATCCTCTTCATGAGATACTTTTTTGGCCTCTCCAGCTGTTGCAGGTGACTAGTGAGGTACATGCTAAATGGGGCATTATACTCTATTATTGGTCTAATGAGGGAAGAGTAGAGAGAAATAATGACCTCTTTCTTCCTAGATGCAAAACCCTTGGTAATGAAATGTGCCACGTAGAAGGACTTTATGACCACAATGGCAATGTGGTGGTCGAAGGAGAGGTTGCTGTTAACCTGTGTCCCCAGATCTCTATAATATCTTCAGTGTTTAATGGGCTCCCATCGATGTGGTAATTAATGGGAACTGAGTTTTTCCCAAAGGGGATGACAACGCATTTTTGGCATTAAGCTTAAAGCCATGGTTTCAGCACCAGTCATTGGTCTCAGTGAGGCCTTTCTGTAGGATGTCTTCATCACTTGGGGAGTTAATAATGGCTCATAGCTTGCAGTCATCTGCAAATTTGGTCATCCAGAGTTCCTCCATGTTGGCCTGGACTACTGAGAAGCAGATGCCAAACAGGAGAGGACCCAGAACCGATTCTTGTGGGACTCCACTAGTGACTGGTCGGCAGTCTGACTTGGAGTCTGCTACTTTCACACTGTGGGTTCTATCTGTGAGCCAATTTGCAACCCAACTAATGATATAGGGGTTGATGTCTAGTTTGTTGAGTTTATCAATAATTCCTGGGTGAGGAATGGTATCAAAGGACTTGTCCAGATAGAGGTAGGCTGTATGACCTGCCTTACCTTCATCCACCACTCTGGTGACTGACTCAAAGAAGTCAACCAAGTTGAGCAGGCATGATCTACCTTTCATAAAACCAAATTGTGTGGGATCTAGAGTTTGGAAAATCCCTATATCCTTGTTAATTAGGTCCATGATGATGCCGCCAATGCCTTATATATCAGACTCATCAGGCTAAGGGGGAATAATTTCCAGGGTCTGTAGTCGCTCCTCCTTTATAGAGAGGGAAGACTGCAGCAGTGCACCATTCAGTAGGGACAAAGCCTGAGGTGAGGCTGTGAGTGGACAGAGCACACAGATGTGGTGCCAGATCACTTTGTAATTCATGTAGAACACAGCCAGGGATATTGTTGTGTCCCATGGAATCTGTATTATTGGCCTTAGACAGTATGGACAGTATGTAAGGGTGTACACAGCTATATCAAATTATGTACTGTAATTCACCTCCTCTCAGTCCGTCATTCTCACACAGAAATAGTTCTTACATTGTAAAGGCATCCCTGACTGTCCCTGATGTACTCTGGCTAGGTCAGTATTTTGTTAACATTCATACCTCATTGCATGAAAGCTATGGGTAACATACCTGTCAACCCCTTACAGCAGGAATTCAGGTCATAGCCATAATTTGTTGGGAGGGCTTACAGCAGAAATTCGGGTCATAGCCATAATTTGTTAGGGGGACACAGTTTCAAACTCAGCAACAGAGTATACATATTGGCCATGCAAAGTAAGAGTATGAACAGACTAACAGATATTACTGTAAGCATAAGTGTTTTCTAATGGGTCTGGTGTGTGACAGTCAGATTCTCTATATTCTGACAACAACCATCAATGATTGGCCAACCATGTCTCAGACAGCCACATCTGTGTGCCAAAAGGGCCACATCTATGAGGCACACATTCAAATTCTGGAAACATCTGTGTAGTGGAGAGGTATAATGCCTGCAGGGAAGATATACTACAGCAGGTTTGCATTGCTGCCTGTCATTGTGGCACATTGATGTTGCTGAATTGTCCCCCATATAGTTCTTGTAATAGCACACAGCTGTTTGTCTGACAGCAGCTGTATGACATAGTAGTGGGACTTTGCCCATAGGGGACACACCACAGTAGAGTGCAATGATGGGTGTAGAGACATACAGCAGACTCATGGCACACAGGGACATAACCGGTATTGCTACTATCTTGATAGCCACACATGTAGTGTGTTGATGGACTGTGGGATATAACATGTGAGGGAGTGGTGGATAGTGCAGCCCATTTTTGTTGGGCAGGATCTGTACATCATGGATATCCACCTATATGGTCCTGTAATGTGTTCCCCTGTTGTTGTCTTGCAGGTATAATGTATCAACAGAGACATCCTCCATTTTCACCTGCAGAAAATGACACTATAGTGGATGCCCTCAAGTACTGAGTAGTCTGTGTATGTTGTTGTGGGTGTGTGTGTTGTGCATAGGATCGGAGATGAGAAGATGTGGGACATATGATGCAGTTGTGGATCCTCATCTATATGACTCTGTGTGGATTATCATACATAGTAGTGCAGGTGGTAATGTACTGCTTTTGTCTTGCTTTTCACAGGTGAACAGGGGGGTTGGAGTCTGTCCCCCTGTTAGTGTCTCATCAGACTCCGATGATGATGGTGGTTATAGTGAGGCACAGGTGGGGTTGTCAGTGGCAGAATCAATCCCAGAGATTGACATCCCTCTTTTGCCCCCATTGTCCCTGCGCACAGTGGTCAGCATTGTGGGCCAACCTTGTGAGGGCTGTTAATGATATTGGCCAACAAGAGAAGACCTATGAGCAGGTTCGATAACAGGTTGCAGACATGGTCAATGCTACATGTCAAAGGGCAGCTGCTGTTTCCAGGGATCGTGCTGTCACCGGTGGAGGGCCTGCAACACAACAACCACTGTCAACCACAGAGGATTTAATGGTGAACCTAGAATTAACCCACAGCTCCCAGCCAACCATCATGCCATACATCCTGGAGGTGGGTGCCACAGCGTCCACATCAGAGGAGAGTCCAGGTAAGCCAAATCTGTTCACCGGTATAATACATTTTCAGTCATTGTGGTAGGCTCTACAAACCAGTCCATAGGTGTCAGGTAGATCTGCAGTGGAGGGCAGGAGTTTGGCATTTCACCACAGTTGTGCACACATACTCAGAATGGCAGCAATATAGCCAGTATCACATTAGCTACTATACATGTGGATATACGCACATATTACCTTGTAACACTGCAACATTTGGTGTTGCTGACAATAGCTTTTCCTCATCTTTTCACAGGTACATCAGGTGTGGCCAGAGTTCATGGTACTGTACCTGGTAAGTGTTATACTGTTGTTTTGCCTGATCAGATATACCCTATGAATGTTAAGGGCTGCCATTTTGCCTTTTATACAAGTTTTCTTCTTAGCTTGAGTAGAATAATTGTATGTTCTATTTTGGAGCAGTTAACTACAGTGTATAGCCTAGGGAATGACAGGTGTGTATTTGTACAAACATTAATGTGTTTGCACTTATAGTTATGATCAACTACACAGCCTCCTATACATGAGGCAGTTACTCCAAAATGCCCATTCAGACACAACAGGGAGGAGGTACATACCTGAGGCAGTGGTACTACAATTGACATACCATTGTCAAGATAGATGTACTGGGTTTAATGTGTAGTTCTGTCACATACATTGTCATATTGCATACCTCACAGGTGTATTTAACTGGCAACATTACACGGATGTAGGTGATGTGCATGTTATACAGGTACTGAGTAGTCTGTGTATGTTGTTGTGGGTGTGTGTGTTGTGCATAGGATCGGAGATGAGAAGATGTGGGACATGTGATGCAGTTGTGGATCCTCATCTATATGAGTCTGTGTGGATTATCATACATAGTAGTGCAGGTGGTAATGTACTGCTTTTGGCTTGCTTTTCACAGGTGAACAGGGGGGTTGGAGTCTGTCCCCCTGTTAGTGTCTCATCAGACTCCGATGATGATGGTGGTCATAGTGAGGCACAGGTGGGGTTGTCAGTGGCAGAATCAATCCCAGAGATTGACATCCCTCTTTTGCCCCCATTGTCCCTGCGCACAGTCTGTATGTCCACACATACCCAGTCACCAGAGACCACAAATATTGGACAGTCAGAGGGTGGAGACATAGTACAGGACAGTGTGAGAACTATGGTGTCAGTGAGTGTAGATACTGACCATAGCCAGACAGCTGGTGAGGTCCCACAAAGGCATATTGACAGGGGTGCTCGAAGGAGAACTGCTAACTATCCACTGTCTGCTGCAGGTGTCATATCGCTGTTCACTTACTGCATGTTTCAGGCTGTCATGGAGGTACAGGCATGAGCTGAATGCAACACCAGACAGATGCTTAGGGTTATGGATGCAGCACAGTCTGACATCTATGTCTGCTGCCAGCACATTTGTGACACCATGGAATGTTTCACTGATGGGCAGATGGTCCGCTCAGACAGTGTCTGTCTTTGAGCAGACGTTGTCTGTGCTGGAACATGTGGTTGGGGTTGGGCATTGGAGACGTGGATGTAGGCCAGAAACACCATCAGCTGGTAGTCCACATGGCCATGCACACTCATGTTCCCATAGTGGCAGCACCTGCAGTGCTACAGAGGGAGATGTGCTGTGCACACCTTGATGTGGCAGGCCATGAGCACATTGTCCTGGGCATTCCCATAAGGGACACAGGCCCATCAGACAGCAGTCACCGTCAGGTACTAGCACCACATCTGACTTTGGGCATGGTGCTACCTGTGCTATTCATGGAAGATCCAGTTCCCATGTTCATGACCAGAGATGGTGAACTGTCCACTCTACCATGTATGGTCCCCAGCTATCCACCATACACATGTGTAGGGTTAGCACAGAGCTTGACTGTGTACATGCACACAGTCCAACACCACTGTCACATAGGTTCATAGGTTCATAGGTGTGTACTAGGCTAATGGCCCTGGAGCCTTTACAAACCTAGCCCATAGGATTACCCTAGCATCGTGCCACCTGACCTTAGTTCCCAGTGCCTCTGTTGAGTAGACCCACTGCAGTGATCCCAGGGGTGAATTTTCTATTTCACATCCACTCATCAAGATTTCTCTTGGAGGACCAATGAGGTGCTCTGTTTGACATGTATGGGAAGTCTACTCCATAGCATGGGCAGTCTCTGGGGTATGAACCTGTCCCTCCAGCTTGTTCTGTTAATTGTGGTAATGAGGTTGAGGTCTCTGGAGTGTGTGGATTGGGATTTCTTTAGATGTAGCATTTCTAACAGAGCTGAGTCAGACATAGATTTGTAAGTCAAGCAGAGATCGCCTCTAAGTAGGTGATATGAGACAGAGAATAGTTGGAGTTTTTTGAGTTTGTCTATATAGGACAAGTGTTTAAGGCCTAGGATCCTCTTTGTGAAGTACTTTTGTGACCTCTCCAGTTGTTGCAGGTGTCTAGTGAGGTACATGCCAAATGGGGCATTATACTCGATTGGTCTAATGAGGGAAGAGTAGAGGGTGACAATGACCTCTTTCTTCCTGAGACAAAATCATGCAGGTCACCTACAGACACACACAGCACCACTCCATGACCTCTGTCAACAGCACCCCTTCCTGACTAACACACATGCTGTCAACTGTTTGGCACAGCCTAGGCCTCCACCACCACCACACCCTGTGCATATGATGATACCTGTGCCACATCCCTGCCATCCATGCCATCCATGCAGGTGTCTACATATATGTGTCAGATGCACAGGGTGACCATATAACTGTACATGTGTGTGTGCAGTGCAGTAGTGTTATGCCATGGCAGTTGATGTGGGCCATGACAGGTACTGTATGCTGGCATGTGTCAGAAGTACACATCAAATGTTGTCTGATGGTACACTGGTGGTAGTGTTACAGAATGGCAGGTGTGTCATGGAGCTGTGTATGTTTTTGTCCCAGGAGTCTGACTAGTGCAGCTATGGACACATGGCAAAAATACAGCAGCACAGGATGGCAAGGCAGCACAGTAGAGATTTGACATCAATAAGGTAAGCCTGTATATGTGCATGGCTCCCTAGGTGCATATGTGTAGAACATTGTGTCAGGGACAATGGGGACAGTCAGCTTCAACATACCTTCATACCCTGTGACAAACTCTGCTACTCTTGATACATGTCACCTGGATAGTCTGCACGTACAACTGTAGATGGTGGCAGACATTGATTATACTTATGTAGAGGAGGGCAATTTAAGGCCAACATCTAGTCACAGGGCCATATAATGCATAACCAATGCACATGGGTAAGACACATGGGCACATCTCTCGTGTTGTTAGGGGACATATTTACACACTCACACACACACACACACACACACACACACACACACACACACACACACACACACACAGTTGGATGCTGTGAGATTAGAATTCCTACCTACTATAGCTCACAGTACTTATTGCATGTGCCACACTGTTTATCAGCTACTAGACTGTCAACCAGTGCACTTAAGGTGGATGACATCAGCAGGCCTTGTAGCAGAGGCCATTGCTGAGGCCAGCAGCTAGTCAGTGGGCATAAAATGCATAACCATTATACAGAGAGTGCCCATATGGGCTTGTCTAAAGTGCTGCAAGGGGATATATTCACACATAGAGTTGAATGCTGTGAGATTAGAACCCCTACCTATCTAGTATTACACACTACAGCTCACAGTACTTATTGCATGTCCATTCTGTTTATCTGCTACTACACTGTCAGCCAGTGCACTTAAGGTGGATGACATCAGCAGGCCTTGTAACAGAGGCCACTGTTGAGGCCAATAGCTAGTCAGTGGGAGTAAAATGCATAACCATTGCACAGAGACAGCTCATAGGGGCTTGTTTAAAGTAGTGCAAAGGGATACACACACACACACACACACACACACACACACACACACACACACAGTTGAATGTTGTAAGATTAGAACCCCTGCCTATCTAGTATCACACACTACAGCTCACAGTACTTATTGCATGCACCACACTGTTTATCAGCTTCTACACTGTCAGCCAGTGCTCTTAAGGTGGATGACATCAGGAAAGTTAGAGGCCAGCAGCCAGTCACAGGGCCAAAAATGCATACCATTGCATGGAGACAGCACATATGGCAATGTCCATAGTGCTGTGAGGGGATATATTGATACACACAGACACACAGAGTTAGAAAATGTGAGATTAGAACTCCTACTTAACTAGTTTAACACACTACAGCTCACAGTACCCATCGAACACTCCACAGGTTATGTCTGTTGCATATGTCGATGCAGGCACAGTACTTGTGGAGTATGTTAAGTGGCCTTGTGTTAGACAGCATGTGTGGGTTGTAGAGTGAATCTGCTTGACACTGTTATTGTATCTTGTGTCCCAGGAGTGGGCTACCTGTTAATACCCCTGCTATGTGTGTATAGTTACCAGTATCATCATGTCTGGCCAGTTGCAGTTTTGTAGGTGGACAATTGGCCAGTGGCAATATGGCCTGTCCAAGTCTTGCACTGCAGCCATTGCGCATTACACCACCTGCTTACTGTTGTCTGTCTACAGGGTGACATTCCACAGGCACAGGCTTCTGGGGTGAGTGGATTATGTCATTTTGCTGGCTTGGTCTGTTACCATCAGACAACTATTGTGATGTGTAGGTGCAGATAACCCCAGCATTCTGCATGTACGTGGGGACATTTATAAATCCCCTCACATATATACATATGTGTGTGTGTGTGTGTGTGTGTGTGTGTGTGTGTGTGTGTGTGTGTGTGTATATATATATATATATATATATATATATATATATGTAAATATATATATATAAAAACAATGTGTGTGTGTGTGTGTGTGTGTGTGTGCACTTTATGTAACTGTGTTATGTAGATATATGTGGAGAGTCTATATCAGTCTACACATTTATTTAGCTGTGTTTTTATATATATATATATATATATATATATATATATATATATATATATATATATGCGTGTGTGTGTGTGTGTGTGTGTGTGTGTGTGTGTGTGTGTGTGTGCGCCACATACTGATAGGGGACACATGTATGAGGGAGATAGGGAGAGACAGATATGTATACGTCATTGTCTGTATGCACAGACATATTTCCACATAGCAGTTCTTTGCATAGATGAGGCAACAGACAAGGGCTCCAGTTATCTAAATGTATGAGCATGCCCAGTGTGACTGCCAGTACTTACAAGGTGACTCCAGGCCAGATCTACCTTTACTCCAGTCTGGGGATTTTGTGTGTTGCAGCCAGTCGGCTGCTGGACCTGTTTTCACAGTCCAGCACCTCCCTGATATTTTGTCCAAGGCATTCCCCGACTGTTTGCTGAATGCAATATGTGACCCATACCTATCACCTGTACAGATTGTAATAGAATGTGTAGAGTTTTGCAACATATTTTTGGTACGTTTTACATAGCATTGTGATTTTCTGGCACATTAGGGCAAAGCATTATAGAATGAGGTTAGGAAATGATGAGAGGCATTTGGGTTACTGATTCCATACCCATCAGGAGATTTATGCTAATGCAAGACCTGTTATTCTATCAACTTTCCACACTAGTCTGGTCAATAGTTAATCCTTCTCCTTATATTTGGGCCTTTGTCCCACTATTGTCCATGACTTTGTCTAGATTCCCTGCTGTAAGAGATTGAGAGGTATGATGTGACTGGGGTACATGATGTAACACCACACACAGGGTGACAGTCTTCATGCCTCTCACTGTACATGACTTTGCAGAATGTCCAGCATTCCACATGGTACATCTGCTCTGTTCCTCATACAGTTTAGTTTTTCCAGTAATATGCTATAAAATGAAGTCCACTGAATTGTTGTAAGTACTGACATGGTAAAGTGATGGCCATTACATACTGTGGCTAATCTTATCTGTAGCAACCTGCTGTTATACTAGCCACCTTCTAGGTTACTCAGAGTATGTATAATGTCTGTAGGTTTGGACTTCTGTCCCCCCATTTTCTTTGGCTTTGTCCAGCTTCCTTGTGGTAACAGCTTACAGTCTGTGGGACTCCTAACATATGAGCAACTCATAGGAAAAAGTTGTAGGTGTGGCCAGCTTTGAACCATCAACATCAATAACTATGCTAATGTCCTTAGCCCAGTGAGACACACCAGCCTCCAGAAATTGAGGTTTAATTCCTTACACTATCAACAGCATGCAGACATACACTGTGACACCTGCTGTGACCCCTGTGTTTTGTGGAAAATACATGTCACCAGGTGCTTTGTGACAGCCCTGGAATTGTGTGGTCTGCTGATATATTCTTGCAAACATACTGTTACTGCAGTTGTATGGGAACACTGATGTGTTGGGGTTAGGGGACTCAGGCTTAGACAGATTTACGTCTGTCCTATGACCCCACTGTTTGGCATTTCCCTTGCATAATGCAGTGGGGCTTCCAGCCGTGTGGCCTAATGCATATTATGGGGCACCCAGTATTGGACAGAGTACCTGCTGCCCCAAGTAGCTGTTTGTTCTCTGCAAGTAGCCCAGTAGCCCGCTCTATTCCCTTGCATACATGCAGCAGGTCCATACATATTTGTGAACAACAAAAACACTCGATGAAGAAACAAACCACCACTTTTCAGTGATATCACTGCTCCAATTGCGTTAAAAGATGCATTTATTCAATACTCCAATTTTGAATAAACAGCCACAAAAACAATTGGAACTTCATTAAGAGCCAGATCATATAATACAAGCTAAAATAGCAGCTAATAACAACACCAATGCTGTAAACCCGTAGTGCCTCGGCCAAATAGCCTTTACAGAGCAACTAAAACATTCCTAATACACATCTTTATAGAATGAACATTAATTAACCAATTACATACTTGTCTAAATAATCCTATTATCAATTACATTCATTAATATAATTACTAAATAAATACTATTTCTATTTAATCCATTCAAACATATCTACTCTAAATAAAACTTTTCCAATTACGTTCCCGATTAAGTCCTATGGGTTGCAATATATTATATTTAAGAATTATAATAGATTTCTTCTTCCTTAAAAGATACTTTATCCTATTTTCACTGATATAATTAACATTAATTTGTTCTAAAATGGTAACTTTGAATTTTAAAGAGGTCCCTCCATGTTTTTTATTACTATGTTCTACCAACGGACTAAATATTTTATGATTTTTCATATCTCTAACATGCTCTTTTATTCTTTCTGTTAACCTCCTTTTAGTTTCTCCTATATAAAATGTATTACATTCACATTTAATAGCATAAATCACCCCCACACTTTTACATGTAAAACAACCTTACATTTCAAATTTGATTCCATTTATTTCCTCAAAACTATTAGTGATATATTGACAAACGGAACAATTTCCACATATTTGTGTTCCTATATTTACTGTAAAATTCTCTATATTTTTGGCAATTAAAGATTTTAAAAAGTTTGAATTTTTTATTTTGGACGCTGTCAAGAAAGGACTTTTTTCAGGGGATTTAAACAATAAGCTAGAATGTAGGGAATCATTTTGGCAATTGTTGTTTGGAGCTGACCAAACACCAGGACTTAACGAAGTCATAAATTTAAAATGTTTTTTAATGTATAGATAGTTCAAATATGATGGATGATTTTAGTGTTAATTTTTACATCCAACATATAGATATGTCTAAGGATTTTATACATTTAATGAAAGTATTTTTTGTGACAATTATTTATATAAGAGGTAGATGAATATGCAATAAGTCATGTGTTTTTTTAATGATTGATTTAATTCATTAATCAATGACATCATTTCCTGTGATAATTGTATTTATACAACTGTTTTTTTTTTCATTTTCAACTGTTCTGAAGAAGTTCACGTAAATAAAGGTGGATGAAAGTGCTAAAAAGTATTTTAAAGGTTTGGAGTCGTTTTCTGCAGCTGTCTACAGTCATTTGTCTGGTTTTTGAGTCTTTGTGCTTTGAAGTTGGAACGTTTCTTTGTGCTTTATTCTCTATATTTTCTTTTGTTTTTTTTGTAAACACTATGCACTAAGAAATCTTTAAGACTTCTACCTTTTTGATAGGAAAACCTAAGCTGTACATTCATAAGTGAGGGTACTTCCTTTTTCACAGTGTTCCACAAGCCTTTAATAAGTTTTTGTAGTGTGTCTGAAAAAATAGTGTATTCGGCATATGAGCTATTGTTCGTTCTACATCCCAAATTTTATTATCATTACTCCACCACTTATGGTTATATTTTATTTTATCATTTCTTAACTTGTGTCCAAACACTTTATTGCAACATTCTTTAACTGTTAGTTCAGTATAACCTCTTTCTATAAACATGTTACCTGTTTCTGATGCCTGAACTTTTGCATCTTCTAAATCACTGCACAATCTTTTAATTCTTAACATTTCTCCATATAGTAATGATTTAATTATATGTGCAGGATGACAACTATTACCATAGAACACATAATTAGGTTTATCAAATTTTCTATATATACGTGTTATTATTTGCCCATTTGTCATCCCCTCTAATATTAAATCCAATTAATTCACTTTATTTCCTTCTTGTAGACCATCATATTTAATAAGGAATCTATTATTATTTAAATACTCCATAAAAATATTGACTTGATCATTTCCACCTTTACAAATAAATATCAAATCATCTATATAACGAAAATAGTTCACAACATATTTTTTATAAAATGAACTTCTATAAATATGACTATATTCAACCAGGCCCATAAAAATATTTGCATACATGGCGGCAAATGCTGCCCCCATTGCCGTCCCTTGTAACTGCTGATAGAGTTTGTCATTGAATTCAAAAATGTTATTAGACACGCAGAAATGTGTTAGCTCCTTAATATATTGAGTTTTAGGGCTGTCCCCAATGAAGTAAATAAGTGCTTCCATACCCAAATGATGTTGTATTCTGGTATATAGACTAACAGCATCTATTACCAAAAAATACATATCTGATTGCCAGCATATCTGCTTTAATTTATCCAGCAAATCAAAAGAATCTTTAATATATGCTGGCAATTTAACCACTGTATTAACTAAACATTCATGTAGTAAACAGCCCACATTATATGTAAAGGAACCAATAGCTGAAACTATAGATCATCCTGGAGGATGTGTTGCATTCTTGTGTATTTTAGGAACACAATAAAATTTAGCAATCACACTATCTTTACTGCTAAATTTGTTATTAACATCGTTTTTTAGAAAAATAATTTAAGCATATTCCTTTATGTAATAATCATTCATAATCATCAATTGCCTTTAAATATCTTACTTTGGACACTTGGCAGTATATATAGACATTGTTTAAATGGTCCATACACATCCTATAATAATCCCGATTATCCATGACGACTAATTTACCCCCCTTATCTGCCCTTATCTGGCATTTTCACTTAACTGTTTCAAACTTAACCATTCCTGCTTAGTCATATTATACATTCTAGCTTTTTTATTAAATTCAATCAATTCCTTATCTAACATGACATTAACAGCTGTATTAAATCGTAAAATACTTTCATTTTTACAAGGCGGCATAAACTTGCTATTAACTTTAATACAAGACATATCTAGTTTACTGTATGCATTAGCTTCTTCTATGACTGATTCACATAAGTAAAAACTTCCATCAGATTTAAAATCACTGGTATTACATGATTCTATATTATCAGTTGTTTTAGTTTCCGAAAAATATTCCTTTATATCCATTTTGCATGCTAATTTGAAAATTTCACTTTCAACTCGTAAGGTCTAGGAATTACTTTTAGAATATATTTTAGACCTTTGTTTAAAACAGACATTTCCCATTAATTAAATACATAACTAGATAAATTAACAACATAAGGGTCTGAATAAACAGTCCGTACCCGACTATTATGTTCATTTTCCACGTTTGTTATATTGTCCATAGCTTTGTTCTCTATTGCCACCTTGTCCAAACCATGTTCTTTTCTTACCAGCTCCTTTGTTGCTAGTTGACTCATGAAATGTTGTCCTAAAAGAGTCGCCTTGTTGCGGGGCTGGCAAGAGTGGAAACTGTTCTTCCTTATCTCATTCATCGGAGGAAGAAACCGTGCTTTCTGCCGATGTATAGAAGTCTGAGTGCTGCTCCTTTGCTTCCTGTTCTCTTTAAAATCTAACTTTATGACGTATAGGCTGTTGATTGGTAGAGAGCACAAATGCTTTCTTCCTTTCATAATTGTGCAAGTCTCGTTGCAATTTAGTTTTCTTGCGATTAAGAAGTTCTTTTTCATAGGAAGCTAGTCTACCATTAATGTCATTAAGAAAAGATTCAAGTGCAGCATTAGATGTTTGTTTCAACACTTCTGCACATAATATTTTAGTTTCCATTTTTAGCATATTCCTATTTAATGCATCCCTTTTGATAAGGATAGCTACCCACTCACTGGTACACTTGTGGGCTGCTGCTATCCATCGGTCATGAAATATGTGATCTTGTTCATTTGTAAGTACAAAGGGAGTTGATGGATTTTTAACTGCACGAAGACCTCTAGATGTGATATGCAGTTCTAAGTAACACTGCAAGCTATGAATGTTATAAAATACTGATGTTTCCTTATAAATCAGTTTTTCTATTTTAGTACATAGTTCTTGCACTGCTGGCAGGGTTGACACTTCTGTCCTCTTCCTAATAGCGGCAAACAAATTAACATTCATATTCGATCTATTCTTATCCCACTTACTAAAGGCATTAGCCTGCGATTCCAAAACTTGACTAGTGGGAATATAAACATTGTCCGATTCAGCATTCACAGTCATTTTTGTAGCTTGAGTGACAATCTCACCTTCTGAATGTGATCAATCCATTCCCACTTCTTGAAATAAACGTGGCAAGGAGACAAAAGAATCACTGGCCATAATTGTGAACAACAAAAACACTCGATGAAGAAACTAACCAACACTTTCCAATGATATCACTGCTCCAATTGCGTTAAAAGATGCATTTATTCAATACTCCTATTTTGAATAAACAGCCACAAAAACAATTTGAACTTTAATAAGAGCCAGTTCATATAATACAAGCTAAAATAGCAGCTAATAATAACACCAATGCTGTAAACTCGTAGCGCCTTAGCCAAATAGCCTTTACAGAGTAACTAAAACATTCCTAATACAGATCTTTATAGAATGAACATTAATTAACCAATTACATACTTGTCTAAACAATCCTATTATCAATTACATTCATTAATATAATTACTAAATAAATACTATTTCTATTTAATACATTCAAAATTACATATGTTACCACGGTCTAGTACTCCGTACATTTGTTGCACAGGACAGTGACTTACCTTGTGAATGCAGCGGTTGAGAGACCTATGTTTCAGGGCTGACTCTGTCTGATGCACTCATTACACACCCAATACATGGTTAGGTACAGGTTGTATGGTCTGGCTGGCATCTTGTTTACTATGTATGTGAGTCGAAGTAAGGTGTCAGTCCCTAGGACCTTAGGTTGTCAGTACATGTGCTAAGCGTTGTCTCTTGGCCAAGGCCAGAGAATGCTGGGCTTTCCTACATCTGCCTACAGGGACAGACTCAGGGGTTCCTCCTCTGACTTCCCCTGTGGGTGTGGCTGTGGAGACCTAGACACTGGTGGGGGTCTGTGTATCCCATCCCTCTGATGATCCTGTTGCAGCTGTTTCTGCAGGATTATATTGTTTAGCATGACACATACTGTGAACATCTGTGCACATGTGGCTGGAGAGCACTGTAGGTCTCCACCAGATATATCTAGGCACCGGAAACGTGACTTGAGCAGCCCAAACACATGCTCTATGATGTTCCTAGCTTGTGCATGTGCCTCATTATGGCATGCTTTCATGGGTGTATGTGCATTTCTTATCGGTGTCATCATCCATGGTTCTAGTGCATGGCCAGCATCCACCAGTAGATGGCCGTATGGGATGTTCCCCCTGACAAACATCTGGTACACCTGTGATGCATGCCAGATATGGGAGTCATGATAACTGCCAGGGCTGCCAGCACACACATTCATGATAATGCCCTGGGCATTGCACATGACCTGGCAGTTGATGGAGTGATACCCCTTGTGGTTGATATAGATTCTACCCTCCTCACCAAGTGGTGCTTTGATGTGTACATGAGTGTAATTTATGACACCCAGTACCTCAGGGTAGTATCCTACATGGTACAAGAGTGGCATACTTCTAGCCCTCTCCTTAGGTTCATAGGTTGGTACTAGGCTATCAGCCCTAGGGCCTATACAAGCCTAGCCATAACAACTCCCTGGATATTTTTTCCCTCAGTATTTACTTCCCTGGACCCCTGTCTAGCAGGTTGACTGACATGATCCCTGGGGTGAATTTCCTATCTCACATCCAATCGTCAAGGTTCCTTTTGAAGAGGTCCAAGGAGGCGCTCTGCTTGACATATATGGACAGTCTATTCCAGAGTATGGGGAGTCTTTGGGTCAGGAACCTATCCCTCCAGCATGTTTTGTTCATTTGATGACAAGGTTTAGATCCCTGGAGCATGTGGCTCTGAGGGATTGGGATTTCTTTAAGTGGAGCATGTCCAACAGCTCAGTGTTTGACGTGGCCTAGTATGTTAAGCAAAGATTGCCTCTGAGTAGATGAAGTGCCACAGAGTATAGCTGGAGTTTTTAGACGGTTAGTATAGGGCATCTGCTTTAGGCCTGTGATTCCTTTAGTGAGGTATTTCTGTGGCCTTTCCAGCTGTTGCAGATGTCTTGTGAGGTACATACCAAACAAGGCGTTGTACTCTATAATGGGTCTAATGAGGAATGAGTACAGTGGGACAAAGGCCTCCTTTTTTCTGGATGAAAAGCCCTTAGTGATGAAGTGTGCAACATAGAAGGATTTCCTGATTGTTGTGGCAATGTGGTTATCGAAGGTGAGACCACTGTCCACCTGTGTCCCTAGGTCTCTCATCACACTTTCGGTGTTTAGTGTACTGCCACCTATGTGGTAATTCATGGGTATATGTTTTTTTCCCAAAGGGGATAACTATACATTTCTTGGCATTAAACTTGAGCCCATGGCTCTGGCACCAAGCATCTGTTTCTGTAAGGCCCTTTTGTAGAATATCCACATAATTTGTAATTCAGTAATGGCTCCCAGTTTGCAGTTATCTGCAAACTTTGTTAGCCATAGTCCCTTATTGTTGGTCTGTACTTCAGAGAAGTAGATGCCAAAAGAAGAGCGGTCCCAGGACTGAACCCTGAGGTACTCCACTTGTCACTTGTCTTGAGCTAGATTTGGAGTCGGCTACTTTTACAGTCTGGGATCTGTCAGTAAGCCAGTTGGCAACCCATCAAGTGATGTAGGGATTTATGCCCAGCTTAGTAAGTTTATCTATGATTCCAGAGTGGGGGATGGTGTCGAAGGACTTGGCAAGGTCCAGATAGGCTGTGTGGACCGCCTTACCCTCATCCACAGCTCTGGAGACTGATTCAAAGAAGTCAGTCAGGTTCAGGAGACAAGATCAGCCTTTCACGAACCCAAACTGGGTGGGGTCCAGTGTTTGAAGGTTGCCAATGTCTTTGTTTATAAGTTCCATGATAATGTGTTTCATGCCCTTGCAGATCAGGCTTGTCAGACTGATGGGACGGTAGTTCCCAGGATCCAAGGTGGGTCCCCCCTTGTGGAAAGGGATAACTGTAGCTGTGCACCACTCAGTGGGCATGAAGCCTGAGGTGAGGCTATGATTAAACATGACACTTAGGTGAGGTGCCAGTTCATTTTGTAGTTCATGTAGTACATAGTCCAGGATGTCATCTGGTCCCATGGATGCTGTATTCTTAGCTTTGGAGAGTGCGGTGTCTACCTGTGTGGCCGTGATTACTGGAATTTGGCAATTTTTTGGTATTGAGATGGGCCCTTTAGGGGGTGAGAGGGGGGTGAAGTTGGCACTAAATCAATCTGCCAGGATACTGGCAATATGCTTGGGATCAGTATATTTAATGCCATTCTGTTGTAGCTCAGAGCATATCTGAGCATTGAAATTTAGATTCTTAACATAACTATAGAATGCCTTGTGATTGTCTTTGGAATCTTTGGCAATTGTATTTTCGTAACTTGCTTTGGAGGATTTTATGAGGGATCTCAGCTTCTTACTGAGGCTGGTAAAGGAGTTTTTTGCATCCTGGGATTTTCCTCTCTTCTGCAACAGTTTCTTTCTTCTGTTGTATAGTTTGTTTATGGCAGGGGATCACCAGATTTTTGGAGGAGAGTGTCTTGGTTCTGTTTGGGATGGCACGATTCATGCACAAGTGGATGTGCTCGTACAGTGCCTTAGTGTAGGATTCATCAGTCGAACTTTCAGCTCCCATCTGCATGGTGTCATGACGTTTGTCACTTCTGACTTGAGTAGCATGAAGTTGGCTTTGGAGAAGTTTTTTTACGGAGGTGTCCTTACTGGGGTGTGGGGGTGGGATGTGGATGTCAAGGGTGATTTGCTTATAGGTTCATAGGTTCATAGATAAGTACTAAGCTAACTGCCCTTGTGAGCCATTTTAAGCTTAGCCAATTATCCCTTGTGAGACTCAAACCCTGCACCTTGTGTTTGTAAGGCAAACACCTTAACCATTAGGCCACCCTCTCAACCCAAATGGTCAGACCTGACCAATGAGGGGTGACCACTGGTGTGGAGTATCTACCTCCCATGTTGGTAATGACCAGGTCTAGGATATTGGAGCCCCTGGTTGGACAATGGATTAGTTGATCCAGGGGGTTGAAATTTATAAATTCCAAGAACCTTTGGGAAAAGGTGTTGGTACCTGAGTAGTTTTCCCAGTTAATGGCAGAGTAGTTGAAATCACCCAGTATTAGGGTGTTTGGTTGTATCTTAATATTTTCCAGTATGTTAAGAAAGGTGTAGTGAGAATCTTGGGGCATGGTGGGGGATCTGTAGCATGCTACAATTTGGATTGCAGTCTTACCTAGTGTTAGTTGCACCTGGAGAATTTCAGATGCATTGTGTTGGGCAACTAGCCTGGAGGTGTGAATATCCTTGGTGAATATGGACACTCCTCCACCTTTAGTGTTTCGGTCTTGGTTTGGTGGCCAAAAAATTTGGTAAGAGTTGTAGCCTGGTATTGCAGGGGTACTCTCTGGAGCTGTGAACTAGATCTCAGTTACTACACAGATATTGATGTTCTCCATTTTTAGGAGTGCCTCGAGAGAGTGCATTTTGAGGTTTAGACTTCTAGCATTGAGTAGCATGACATTCAGATTTTGCATGCTTGTATCTGTTATGGTGGTGGTTTTGTCCTTTGAACCTTGCCTAAAAAAGGTATTATAGGGGTGGCAACAGCTTTAGCCAGTAACCTGAATCCCAGGGGTGACAAGTGCAGACCATCTCTGACAATGCATCGTGGTTTGTCGATCATGTCGTCCCAGGCAGGCAGAAACTGGATACCCTTTGAATGACACCAGAAGCTTAGCCAATTGTTGAAGTCAATCATTTTGTCCTTATACTATGGTATAATTCTGGGCTAAGGCAGGATTCTACTCAGGGCTAGGGTTATACCTGCCTGGGCCACATGAACCGAGAGCTCTTCCATGTCTCTTTTCATGTAGTCTAAGGAGGTATGTCTCAAGTGATTCACTCCAACATGGACAATGACAGAGTCATATTTCTACTTGTTGTGGAGTGACTTGAGTGCATGCGTTATGTGGTGGATCCTGACACCCGACAGGCAGCTGACTGTAATTTTACCTTGTTCAGCCTAGTGAGTGGGACATCAGTGTGCCTGACTATAGAGTCACCTATGACTAAAGTGTTGGGCTAAGTTGTCTTGTCTTAGGGGCTGTTGTTGGTGTTGTGAGCTATGTGTCACTTTGGTTGTGACTGGTGTTTGCGTTTCAGCTTCAGAGGCCCTTGTTGCTTAGACAGGTCAATGTTAAAGGCCTCCGCATATGTGGGTTTAGTGTTGCTATGTGTGGGTGTTGATGATGTGGGTTTTGAAGGGCTATGTGTCACTTGAGGTGTAGTGCAAGTGTTAACCTTCTCCTCTTGACTGTCTATCACAATCTTGGCTGGAGAGAGCTTTGCTTCCAGTTTGGCTATGTAAGTGCATCTCTTGCAGGTTGTAGTGTTGGGTGGTAGGAGGAGAGGGTTGTCTGTGTACATGAGTCAGTTGCTACATTGCCCCAGTATGCCCAGATTCACCAAGTGGACAGGAGTAATCACCGGAAGCTGACCCTTGGACATGCCTGTTTAGGTGCTTTTTTGTAAAGTACAAGAGTTGTTTTCCCTTATCTTTGCAAGGTACTTTGCAATTATAGGCTGTTTAGTGCCTGCGATTAATTTCGCCTTATTAACAAGGAGAGTTGAGTGCTTGTATCAGTTTAAGGCTTCCTAGTGCTTTCCAGCAGGTTCTAGAGCAAGTGCTAATCACAGGGGTTCAGATTTTAGTTCTACTACTGAGAAACCAGCTAGTTCTAAGGGAGAATTTGAAGAACAGACTTTCTGGCACCTGGAATAGTTTAACCGTAGCCCAGTGGTGCTGCACAATGCGAAAAATGCACAAACACAGGGGTTTTTAAGCCAGAAAGTTGAAAGGGATAGAAATCAGCCCAAAATGGCTACAATTACAATTGCAGAGCTGGAAATCACTCCTCTAGTGTTAGACAGGAAGTACAATGCTCACCACTCCCACTGGTAAGCAGTAGGACTTCCCTCTACCACAGCAAGGTCTGGATAGCTCTAAACACAGAAAATAAAGTCTTGAAACCAGCAAAGTCTGGGATCTGGACTATACTAGCTAGGAAGGATGGGAAAGAGCAAACTAGATAGTATTTATTTATTTTTTTGGTTAAAACAGGCTAAACAATGCAATACTACACTAAATAAACACAGAAAAGGCTAACACACTTGAGTGTGTAGCCCTAAACAGTAAATACAATTACAACTCTACAAAATTAGCAATTTAAAACTTTTTTAATGAAGCAAGGCAAGCGCACAGCTGAAAAACGATTTAAGAGACAGTAAAACAGTAGAATAAGTAGCTAGTCTACATATACAGAAATGTCTATATATAGAGAAAAGCAGCTAAAACACACTAAAACAATTCAAATGCAGTGCAACCTAGAGCACTTGAGTTGTAGCAATATTAAGGCAAACAGAGTTTTAATAAATGCACTAAAATATATTCTATATTTCCAAAATGTTTGAGAAGCACAGTCAGAACACAAGGATATTCAGACAATTTTTTTTTTATAGAACGGGAGAAAGGAGGAACAGAATGAAAGAAACTAGGTGGGTTGGCCTTCTCAGATGTTCTCTCTGTATTAGGTAGAATGAGCTAATGACACTAGACTGGGAGGAGTGTCCAAGATCAAATTTAGAGTAGGGGCGGGCAACTGCAAGGCCAGCAGGTATAAAGACAAGATGCCAATAGGGAGGAAGGGTTTGTGGGAAAAAGCAGTACAGAAATGTTTATCACAAGTGAGCCAATAGCTATGAAATACAGTACAAGTATGCAGTAAACAATAAAATTGCTATAAATATCTAAAATAAGCAATAACTACTACAAATAAGCAAAAAAAAAAAAAACAGGCTACTTATTGCTATATATCACAGATCAGCTGCTCCTCCTCAGATAGCTCTGCGTGTAATGGCTGAGACACTCAAGTTAACTTCTTAACAGAAAGTTGAAACCTGAAACAACTTTAAAAAATGCTCAAAAGACCAATGAGGTGCTTTCTCCAAGCTGCAGCCCTGGCAACCCAACTAGACAATGACCATAAACCCTAAATTCTCACTGAAGTGGGAGATGATCTTTGCTAACTAAGGTGGCCTGGACAATGAGCTCATAAAACAGCCTCTAACAAGCAACTAGGTCCACAACACAATCAGGAATATGGAGAATATTACAGCTACTACCTAAACTATTTTAGGCAGAACACACTGCAGAAATGTTTATCACAAGCACAATCAGGAATATGGACAATATTACAGCTACCACCTAAACTATTTTAGGCAGAAAACACTGAAGAAATGTTTATCATAAGTGAGCCAATAGCTATGAAATACAGTACAAGTATGCAGTATACAATAAAATTGGTGTGGGTAAATAAATGTGCTCACTGGCATGTTTTAGCATGACATCCAGGAACTGGTGGAGTACCCTGGGTGCTGATGCCTGTGAGACCACCATCATCTCCCCAGTTGTTTTTGGAAAGTACCTGTAGCTAGTATCCTAAGGGCTACACATACCTTTGTTTCCACTGGGATGGGTTCCCCTCTGAGTTGAGGGTGGTGGAGCTTGGTGACATTTTGCAGTATGCCCCTATCCGCCCTGTAGCGCACTACAATCTCCAGCTCATGTAGCTCCTGGAAGGTTACTCTGGGCCTGAACACTCTTCTCCTTCTCAGTCTAAGCCTATTGTCATCAGTAGTATCAGCACTGACCTCAGCATCTAGCACATACAGATGTAGCACAGCTGCAGCAGCCCCTAGCATTGCTTAGCTAAAAATCCCATGTTTGTATGCCACTGGTGCAGAGTATGGGGGTGAAATCAGATTGTATGGGGTATGCAACTTTTCTAATGCTCTGCTGTAGGTGCAGCCTGTGTGATTGGCTACCTGTGGTGCATTCCACCTGCCAAGTACATCATTATCAGTGTGGCCCATTTTAAGTGGTATAAGGGTCATCAGTAATTTATATATGACTGGCTTTCCCAGGCAATTTTCTTTTCCTTTTTTTTTAAACAGCCTTCCCTGCTAAGCACTGCAGCGCAGTGAGCAAACCCATACAGCAGATATAAACAATGCTCAGCACTCAATGGATACACCCCCATAGATGGACATGCTCAGTACAGCTTAAACTAGCCAAAACACATGCCCCGAAGTTAAACAAAGCTTAGCCAAACAGGTGCCGCTGAGCTCCAATGTGCTTAAAGAAATATCAGCACATCCCCTTTTGATGTCAGCTACCTCTTCTGTGGATAGCAACACAGTTCTGGGGCTACACGGATATACATTTTTGCTGTTCAGTAATCCCAGCTCATTTGCATACAGATCAGAGCACACATCCAGGAAACCACACTACTCCAGACCCTACCTCCTTAGCAACCACAGAAATCTAATATTGTACATACTCCATGCAAAGCCCTATAATGCATTATTGTCACATATTTTATTTTTTTCATTTTTACATATCTAAATATTTTCTTTTTGCATAACAGTGCACCATGCAAACCTAATATGAGTATTAAAAAAAATATTTTTAATTATTTTCCATTACTTTTTGGGCTCACAGGGCATAGTATTTCACATATCTGTGTCTGCTATTCTGTTTCTGTCCTACTAACTTGGCTTTTGCAGCCCCTGTTCACTTTTTTATCTCATGTACACAGAATTTTTCTGTGTACACTTTGGACACCAACACGGGGTCTGCATTAATGCCTATCTGCTTGCTGGATCACTCCAACACCCAAATTTGCATGCAATTCACCTGTTTATGAGGTGATCTGCATACCACGGACACTTCCGTGTTCGCACACTCGTGCACGCCCCTGAGCTCCGTTTACTGGATCGCACAGCTGCTTACTTCCATGTAAGCTCCATGCCACTATGCCTACACAGAAAATTATTCCATGTAGGCTTTACTGAAATCCCCCCATAGATTAGATAAAGATATAGATATATTTATATATCTGTCTGCATAGATGGATAGATATAGATACATATACATATACATATAGCTGAATCAATGGCAAAACATCAGTCAAATGTTCAAAACCACAAAGTTTGAACCCAAAAGACTAAAAGTCAAAACACTGAAACAAAAAACTAAATGAATAAATCCAGCTTTTATGCAAGGGGCAAGTCTACACTATACCCCCACACCATCTACTACTTATATATATATCAATTCTGACATTGCACTACAGTGGGAAAGGGCAAACTCCCACTACCCATAGTACAATAGCCTTCCACAAACAGGCAACTGATTTCAAATCATGACACACACACACACACACACACACACACACACACACACACACACACACACACACACACACACACACACACACACACACACACACACACATGGGCATAAATGAATATCACAAAATGAAAAACATTGAACAGCATGTAGCCAAACAAAAACAATTGACTACTCTTTGACTGTTCTACCCATCAAAACTGGATAATCATCGAACCATTAATAAAATAAATAGTAAGCAGAATCATAAAGCCACACTGATCATGTCTTCATGTATTGGAATAATCCACCTAATGCAGGGGTCTTTCCCCACATACCCTCTCACATATGTATACCAACTCCGTGATCGCACAATTATAAAAAAGTGCAAAAAGTTTGCAAAGGGTAAATCATTGTAGGGAATATGTGCTCTCAATCTCCCATCACCAACTCAACTACACAATCACAGAGGAGTAAGTCTGTGTAATAAACAAATATACAATCTCAAGCTCATATTACCAACTATATGAACACACAGTCATTGGCAACAGAAAAAATCAAAAGAATGAATCATTGCTGGAACCAAACTTGACATACCACAAATATCTAATGCTGTCTGTATGCTCTCCAGGTATACAATCTTCAGCAAATTAGCCTTGGGCATTTAATACATATTCAAAACATCATTCAATAATTTTGATGTCATGCCTTGACATTTGACAGAACAAGCATTTGACCACATTGTTCTCATATATGTGGTTATAGTGCAAAACATTCAACATAATACAGTGAAGAAGCACACTATCAAACATTCAGTACATCAAACAACCCTACACCTTACCATAATACAACTTTCCATAACACTACCACTAAATTAGACAGGCTGAGATACACACACATACATAGGCAGAAACACATACATACACCATTAAATCTATCCTCACACCTAACCTTATCTTAACCCACAAACATTCTCACAAACACTAAATCTATCCCTTTCCCTAACCATTAATTCTAACCATAACCCACAAACATTCACTCTCATACACAAACACACACACACACACACACACACACACACACACACACACACACACACACACACACACACACACACGCACACACATAAATGCTGCTTAAGGAAAATGTGTAAATACCTTCAATGTTTTCTTATAATGTATACCACATTATGGAGTGTAGGAACATTCTCACAATTACCTAGATCACAGGATCTTAATTACCAGTTACTATGATATAAAATGGAGTCGATGAGTGGGCTAAACTCAGGAAGTTAGTTCCTCATATAGTGGTTAATCTGAACAGAAAAGATGGTAGCATGAAATGGAAGTGGGCAGTCAGTGCTAACTGTGGAGTGTAACCTATAAGAAGTTTTTTTGTTTTGTGAGCTAAAAACAGGGTGTCGGAAAGACCTGCAGCATTAGACATTCTTTTAGTTACAAGATAATTCATTTCCTGGAAGGGCTGTGTTGACTGAACACTGCTATGAAGGCATTGTTTGTTTTATTTTGAAACTGCACAACCAAGGGAGCTAATATTTTAGCTTGTGGTTCAGATAACAGTCCTGCATCACATGCTATGTTTATATGTATGTCAGTATCATTTTTGGAAATTACAGTGGTAGAGAATGCTGGCAGTTGGCCAGAGTCTTACCATTATTTTTGTTCCTCACAGTACCTCTGCTGCCAAGTGCAAACCATATTTGGGCTATAAATTCCCTAGTACTGTGACTATGGTGGTCCTAGTGTGGTTAACGGATGTCTGCAACTTTGAAGTAATTACTGAGGTGTATCATGGAATCACCGATGGGGAAAGGCCAGAAGGTGGTACAGCAACATAGGTTCATAGGTGTGTACTAGGCTAATGGCCCTGGAGCCTTTACAAGCCTAGCCCATAGGATTACCCTGGCATTGTACCACCCCAACCTTAGTTCCCAGTGCCTCTGTTGTGTAAAGCCACTGGAGTGATCCCCAGGGTGAATTTTCTATTTCCCATCCACTCATCAAGATTTGTCTTGAAGAGGGCCAGTGAGGTGTTCTGTTTGACATGTATGGGAAGTCTATTCCATAGCATGGGGCAGTCTCTGGGTTATGAACCTGTCCCTCTAGTACGTTCCTTTGATTGTGGTAATGAGGTTGAGGTCTCTGGAGCGTGTGGTGCGGAAGGCTTGGGATTTCTTTAGATGTAGCATTTATAACAGAGATGGGTCAGACATGGCTTTGTAAGTCAACAAAGATTGCATCTAAGTAGGCGATATGAGTTAGAGATTGCGGCCTCTCCTGTTGTTGCAGGTGTTTAGTGAGGTACATGCCAAATGGGGCATTGTACTTGATGACTGGCCTAATGAGGGAAGAGTAGAGGGAGACAATGACCTCTTTCTTCCTGGATGCAAAGCCCTTCGTAATGAGATGCACCACACTGAAGGACTTTCTGACCACAGTGGCAATGTGGTGGTCAAAAGAGAGGTTGCTGTCAACCTGTGTTTCCAGATCTCTTATAACGCCTTCTGTGTTCCGTGGACTACCATCGATGTGGTAATTCATGGGAACTGGGTTTTTCCCAAAGAGGATGATGACACATTTTTTGGCATTGAGCTTAAGGCCATGGTTTTGACACCAACAGTTGGTCTCAGTGAGGCCTTGCTGTAGGAGGTCAACATCACTTGGGGAGTTAATAATGGCTCTCAACTTGCAATCGTCTGTGAACTTTGTCAGCCAGAGTCCCTTCGTGTTGGCCTGGACTTCAGAGAAGTAGATGCCAAACAGGAGAGGACCCAGGACCGATCCCTGTGGACTCCACTTGTGACTGGTCAGCAGTCTGACTTGGAGTCAGCTACTTTCACACTGTGGGTTCTGTCTGTGAGCCTAGTGATATAGCGGTTGATGCCTAGCTTAGTGAGTTTTTCTATGATTCCTGAGTGGGGAATGGTATCAAAGGCCTTGGCCAGATTAAGGTAGGCTGTATGAACCACTTTACCTTCATCCACAACTCTGGTGACTGACTCAAAGAAGTCGACCAAGTTGAGCAGGCATGATCTACCCTTCACAAAACCAGCCTGTGTGGGATCCAGAGTTTGGAGATTCCCTATATCCTTGTTTATTAGGTCCATAATGATGCATGCCATAGCTTTGCATATCAGACTTGTCAGGCTAACTGAGCGATAGTTCCCAGGGTCTATAGTCGCTCCTCCTTTGTGGAAAGGGATGACTGTAGAAGTGCGCCATTCGGTAGGGACAAAGTCTGAGGTGAGGCTGTGATTGAACAGGGCACACAGGTGAGATGCCAGTTCAATCTGTAGTTCACGTAGAACACAGCCAGGGATATTGTCAAGTCCCATGGAAGCTGTATTCTTGACCTTGGACAGTGCTGTTTTAACCTGGGCAGCAGTAATACTGGGTGCCTAACAATCTACTGGTATTATGAGTGGTCCTGCATCAGCTGATTATGCTGGCCAACATAGCTTCCAACTCCAAGACTGTGTTGACCTTGAAAAATCTAGCCAGAGAAGGTGACCTGGAATCTTACTTCATGACATTTGAGTGATATGCCACCACAGCAGCCTGGAGCCAAGCAGACTTGCCTAGAGTCCTGTCATCCCTGCTGACAGTAGAGGCACTGAAAATGTACAAAGACATGGATGAGACTGATTGCATAGACTATTATAAATTTAAGACAGAATTGTGAGTCAGGGCTGGTATATCCCTGAAGTACACGCAGTAACATTTCTTAACTGAACATTTAATGCAGATGAATTAGTACATGCACAGATGCATAACGTAAAGAATATTTTAAAGCTATGGCTTGAATGTGAAGCAGTAGTAAATCACATTGTCAGAAATCTTAGCAACAGACAAGCTTAAAAGAGCTTTGTCTAGTAATATAGGATCATAGGAATTACTTTGCAAGTGAGTCTAGAAGACCATTTGCACATCAGCAATGACCTCCCTTATGGTCTATCCCCCATTTCTAAAAGGGCAGCACTGGCCATCCAGAGCTGAATTTGTGGGTATCAATCCAGTCATTAATGTTTGATTTGAAGGCTGCATGGGTGTCACATTGCTTGACACATGGACAATTTATTCCAGAGAGAGGGCAAACACTGGATGATAAATATATCCTTACAACATACTTTATTAATACATTGGTGGATATTTATGTCTTTAGTTCTGACAATCCAAAGATGTAACAGATCAAGGAGAATGTGGTCCCTAATAGCATGGAATGCATTGCAGATGTCTCTGTGTAACAGTAGGTAAAAGATTGAGTATTAGGATAGAGCTCCAAGTCTGTCCTTGTAGCCCAAGATCTTTAAGCCAGTAGTCTTTTTATTTGGGAACCTCTGTGGCCTTTCCTAGTTGTTTGATGTATCTAGATATATACATGCCAAACAGGGCATCATACTCCATGACTTGCCTAATTAGGGATATGTATGTAGGGATAATAATTTATTTTAATGTAGTTAATATGCCTGTAGATCCCAGCTGTGCTATATAGACAGGTTTTCTGACTGCTGTTGCTATGTGGCAGTCAAAGAAGATGGAGATGTTAACCCAGATATCAGTAACCCTGCCTACCTTATCAGTTTGGAGTGGGCACTGTCTATACTAAAAGCTGAGATGTGAGATATTTTACCAAATGTGACTAAATTGCACTATCAGTCTTTCAGCCTACCATGTAAGGGTCTGCTTTAAGGACTCTTAACTTATTTATAAAATCAGCATGGATGATGGTGTTAAATGCCTTGGCCCAATCCAAATAAGCTGTGTGGACAGAGTGAATGTTATCTACTGCCTATGTAACTGCCTCAAAGAAGTTTACTAAATTGAGTAGACATCACTGAAACTTCCCTTGAGAAACACCAAAATATTGGGGATCCAGCTGAATAAGGGTTTTGCTATCATAGTTTTAAGCATTCCATAGCCTTCCAAATTAGACTAGTGGGTCTATGGGTCTCTAGTTTCCAGGATTCCCTTGTGATGAAGCATCACACTATCATTTTCCATACTTCCTGTTTATAGTCTGTGGTTAAGCTTGGGCTAAACACATTTGGGAGAGGTTCTAGCATGCCATGTTTGCCACTATTTATTAGGCAGCCAGGTAGATTATGTGACCCATGGAAGTATCACTTTGGGCTTTAAAAAAGCACAGCTAGGACATGTTCCTTAATGACCATAGGGAGTATAGTGGAATTAGGGATTGTGGCTTTATGGGTTTCAGTCACTGTTTCTGGAGCAAAGTTGTCACTGAACTGAAATGCTGATATATTAGCCATGTTTTTTTCAGGTCAGAGTGGGTGGTGCCATTTTGAATTAGTTCTGTACACCTCTGAATGTTATTCATTACTTTGTTAATATAATTAAAGAAGGATAATTCATTATTCTTTATTTCAGTGGCTGGTCTCATCTCATGTGTTGCATTGATCTTCTTGATAATAGCTCCTAGTTCCTTGTTAATATTTTGATACAGCCTTTATTATATGGAGATTTAGATTTTTTATAGGATTTTAGAATGTTTTTTCCTCTTACTATACAGCTTATTTATACCAGTGGACCACCAGGGTGGTTTCTTCCCAAACTTCCCATTATATTTGGTTTTAGTGCGAATGACCAGATTTAAACACTTAGGTGGGAGTAGAACTCCATTCAGCTGAGGCTTTACTAGAGCAAACTCTTTATGAGAACTCATCATAGAATTTGAGCAGATTAGTTCACTTCAAACACTTAAATTCAGATATGTTTTCAGCAGAAGTGTCTGAGACTCTGAAGGAAAAGTGACAAATATCTGGTCAGATTTAACTAGGGATGGAGGTGCTAAGGGAGTGGGTATATGTAGAAACTATGTTGACCATGACAAGGTCTAAAATATTTAGCCCTCTAGTTAACTGGATTTCTATTTGTTCTAGGGAATTTCCATTTACGTCAAGGAATCTCTGTGCATACCTGACTTTTGAAGTATAGGTAAGCCAGTTTATTGAGGAATAATTGAAGTGACTCATCATAATGGAATTTTTTGTAGGTTCACAGGTTCATAGGTGTTTACTAGGCTAACAAAACAACCACAAGGGCCTTTCTAAGCCTAGCCATGCATCACAGATTTCTGACAAGTTTCGATACCCTTGATAAGTGTAAGCAGGGGCTTGGGAGATGAAACATTTACAAGCAGGGGCCTGGGAGATGAAGCATTTACAAGCTGCCTGTGTCCATTAGAGACATAGGTGGCAAACTTGGGATGAATTTCCTGTTCCCCATCCAATTGTCCAAGTTGCACTTGAATTGGGCTAAGAAGGAACTCTACTTCACATGGATGGTAACCTTTTCCAGAAACAGGGTAGTCTCAAGGATACATACTTGTCGCTCCTGCAAGTCCTATTTACATTACATTACATTTACATTTCTAGAACGGGTAATTCAGGTATTGTTTGTTTGTGGATATGCAGGAGGTCCATCAGAGTGGGGACTGACAATGCCCTGTATGCCAGACGTAGATCTCCCTTCAAAATACTGTAGGATACAGAATACAGGGTAGGGCCTTGAGGCAGTCTGCATAGGACATTTTACTTATGCCTTGTATTCTTTTTTAGTGATGAATCTCTGCGGACATTCCAGTTGTTGGATATGCCTAGATAGGTACATACCAAAGAGGGCATTGTACTCAATGATAGGCCTGATGAATTCCAAATACAGTGGAACAATCACTTCCTTGGACTTAGATGCCATACCTTTGTTTATAAGTTGTGCAACATAGAATGAGTTCCTCATTACTGTAGACACATGATGGTCAAAGGCTAGATTACTGTCTATATGTGTCCCTAAACCCCTGACTACTGGGTCAGCTCTAAGAGGTGTGTTGTCAATATGATAGTTACCAGGGTGGATGACTTCCCAAAGGAAACTATTATGCATTTCTTGGCATTCAGTTTTAGTCCATGACTTTGACACCAGTTGTTTGTCTGTGTCAGCCCTTCCTGGAGAACATTTGTATCAGTATGGGATTCAGTGACATCTCCTAATTTGCAGTCATCTACATATTTAGTCAGCCAGAGACCATTGCCATTGACCTTGACTTCAGAGAAGTAAATGCCAAAACAGAGTGGTCCATGGACTGATCTCTGATGGATTCCACTTGTGACTGGCCTGTTTGTAGAGGTAGACTCCTCAATTCTAACTTCCTGGGTCCTGTCTGTGAGCCAGTTGGCTATCCACTGGGAGACATACAGGTTTGTATGTAACCTCTTGAGTTTGTCAATAATGCCCGAGTTGGGTATTCTGGCAAATGCCTTGGCCAGGTCACGGTAAGCAGTGTGAACCATTTTGCCCTCATCCATTGCTTTGCTGACCTTCTCAAAAAAGTCCACCAGGTTGAGTAGGCTTGGATTGCCCTTGAGGAAACCAAACTGGGTTGAGTCCAGTGTCTAGAGGTTTACTATATCACTATCGATCAATTCCATGGCTTTACATATAAGACTAGTGAGATTTATGGGTCTGTAGTTTTCAGGGCCTGTAGATGGCCCCCCTTTGTGCAGAGGGATGACTTGCTGTTTTTCATTCATGAGGCATTAAGCCTGTTTGGAGGCTACATTTAAATAGCAATTCCAGATGGCTTGATAGGTCATGTTTCATGCTATTTAGAAGGCATCTGGGATATTATCTGGGCAGATTGATGCAATGTTCTTGGCCCTAGAGGGAGTATTAAGAACCTGTTCCCTAGTGATAGCAGGGGGAGTTATATTTGATGATATTTCCTGAGAGAAGCCTGAGGGGGAAAGGTGGGTAAAGTTTAAGCTGAATTTATCAGCCAGTAGATTTGCTATAGCTTCTGGCTCAGTTCAGGTGGCTGAATTTACAATGAGCTCTGTACACAATTGTGTATTAACTTTGAGGTTGCAGACATAGCTAAAGAATGCCTTGTGGTTGTCCTTGACCTGGGATGCCACATTTATCTCAAAATTTGGCTTTGGTAGACTTGAGTTGTCCTCTGAGGTGTTTTTTTTAGTTTGATGAGTGTTTTTATCCTGCTGGGTGCTGCACCTCCTAATTTTTGCCATGATTTTCTTCCTTCTGTTATACAGCCCATTGATTTTGTGATTCCACCAGGGTGGCTTCTTTTTTGAGTTAGTTCCGAAACTTTTTCTTGGTGGGTACAGTTGCTTCTATGCAGCTATTAACATGCTTGTACATGGCATTTCATTATGGGTATTTCAATAAGTATACATAGGAATCTATAATAGTCATCTAGGGACATGAAAAGTGTCCTGTAACAGACTAAGAACTGATAATTTGTTTAGTACATGGTATGATGGAGTTCCTTGAGTTTGCTTTGGGGTCTCTGAGAATATGTCTAGTGAAGAAATGGTCTTTGAAAATATGGAACCATCACTGTAGTTTTCCACAGGCTTGAATGGATGGTAGGTGCAAAACCCAGGTATGAAGAGAGCATCTCTACATCAAAACCAAGTCTCACTTGCAACCACAAGGCATTCTTCAGCTTTGTCTGCAACCTCAAAGGCAATGCACAATTGTGTGCAGAGCTCATTGTAAATTCAGCCACCTGTACTGAGCACGAAGCTATAGCAAACCTACTGACTGATAAATGCAGGGATTTGTTCAAGTTGCAAGAGAGCGTTCAGATCAGGTACTTTTTTATTAAGAGTTCTGAAAATCAGAAGAGGAACTGGAGTTAGCATTTACTGTATGTTTATCTGTTATGGTGGTATGTTCACTAGCTGAACTCTGCCTGAAAAAAGATAATATATAAGCAGCAAAGGCGTTATCCAGTGTATAGAAGTCATGAAATCCTTTGTAACACAAGTTGTACTATCTATCATCCATCCCACAGTGACACATACTTGACCTAGCAGTTATAAGAAAACGAGTCCGTCAAAAGGATCCAAAAAATGTTATAAGTTAATAAATTTAGTAGAATGTTTATTAGTTGATAACACGATATTTGTAAATAAACTGTTCACTACCAGGGCTAAAACTGAAGCAAGCAATGTGCCTTCACTTGTGAAACAAAAGGCCACAAGTAATGTCTTAACATGTTACAAATGTGGAGAAAGTGAACACATGTACTTCAAACACTAAAGATAGCCCTGAATGAAATGAAAAATAACCAGAAAGTATGTTTTAGATTAAATAGTTCCTATAAAGTATGCTAGGACTACAGCTAAGATACTCAGCTTTGTGTCATTAACATTAACATTAAGGTGTTCAAAAATGATGCCCATCTATCAGAGAATAAATAATAATAATATTTTTTAAAGTAAATACTCATGTTATTCTTCCTGAAGATAGGGTTGTAGCAAGACTCACCATGGAGATTGCTTCTTTGTACTATCCAGTTTTAAAAATGTTAGACGGCCCAGCATTTCAGACAATTCGAGGTGCAGGATGGATAACAAAGACTGCTCTACCAGAAGTGAATTCTTATTACCTTGATCAGTATTAGAAGAATAGGAACTGCATCGGCAGCTGAGATTAAATGTTGATGAATATCCTGGTCTGAATGACCATATCATCAGACGAGTGCGCTCACAAAATAAATTACCTTTATTGTATTACTGTTGTTTTTTTTTTTCCTAAAGTGCAAAAGCAGGAAGATATATATAAATAAAGAAGTATTTACAAAACTAGCTGGGAAAACATAGACTATAATATAGAGACAATGCCTATATTAAAGGTTAGACAAAGACCTTTCAGTCTTTCAAAGTTGCAGAAACAATTATGCTCAAATTAGGCAAGGTAGAAGAATCACAAAAGTGAATAAATCAACCCAGTAGTGCTAGTCCCTGAACTTGATGGAAGTATCAGATTCTGCAATGATTTTAGGAAACTGAATAGCATATGAAAATTTAAAAGCTAGCCCACGACAAACATTGCCGTGAAGAAAGAGAAGCAAGCAAAGGCCAGATACTTGACAAAACTGTACTTGATGATTGGATACTGGCAGATACCACTTACCCCATCTGCCATTAAAAACAAAAAACAGCTTTTATAACCCTTGAAGGTCTGTTTCAGTCCACAGTGATAAAATGTGTCCTCCATAGAGCCCTCAACACCTTTCAGAAGCTGATGGTTAAAATATTGAAGCCTCGTTTCTGATGTGTTGCACAATTCCTGACCTTACATAAAGTACATGCTGTATTAGAATCCGTAGAACAAGTAGGTCTGATTGTAAATGCTTAGAAAAGTAAACAAGGCACGTTAGAAGCTAAGTACTTTGGATACCTTATAGGAAGAGGGGTGGTAATGCCATAACTAGAATAGATGCAAGCAATACAAAACTGGCCTGTGCCCAGTACTAAGAGACAGTGGAAGGCTTTGCCTAGACTAGATGGATACTACAGAAAGTTTGTATCAATTTTATTGAATACTGCCAGCTCTTTCACAGATCTTACAAGGAGTAAAGTTCCCTGTCAAGGTGCAATGGTCTCCCTTGAGACAGATAGAGCATCTAATTAACAAAAACAGAGCCTTTGTTCTAAACCTGTATCGGTAACTCCTGGTAGATTTCAGGACACTCCTAGACATTCAGGATGAGGAGCACACAATGAGCTATAAAAGCAATAAGATGAACAATGCAGAAAAGCTACTCAACTATTGAAAGAATGTTTAACAATAAAGTGGGCTTTCTATACCCTAAATAGGTACTTTAGTTTGGGAGTAGATCATGCCTCTCTCCAATGGTTAAGTCATCAAACTGATGGCAATGCCAGGTTGTGTCAGTAGGTAGTCTCTCTGCAACCCTTTCAGTATACACTGACCAATAGACCTAGCCTAGTAAACAGAAATGTGATTAGTTGTCCAGGGCCCACAATCCATTATTATGATTCTAAATCCCCTGATTTTACGCTGGGTGGGTAGTTTTATACATTCATTTTGGCAAATGAGCATATGCCTTTAAATGTGTCCTCAGAATGCCTACTGTAGTATGAAGTGTGGGAACATTATCACAACAATTAACTAGATTGTAAATGTCTCCATTTCAAATTGCTCCTGTATAAAAGAGAGAAGCCTGGAGGTTAAATACAGGGGTTATTTTTTTATTTTATTTATTTATTTAACATTTGTTTACCGTGATAATCCGACTGGACAACTTGTGTCCATTTTCAGCAGAGGCCCAGGGAGAAAAGCTCCATACAGTAATTACAAAAAGTTCCATACAGTAACTACAAGACATTATGAGTGTAGTACAAGCAACAGCAACAACATTCAAAGGGAAACAAGTTTCCTCAGTCAACCATAAAAGATTTTAAAAAGTAACTACTGATAAATAACAATTACAGATTTAAAAATGTTTAGAATGCAGACTGTAGTTAGAAAATATCATTAGTGGAATAAAGTGCATTAATAGGGTCCAAGAATAATTGGCCCTTAGAGTTGCTTAAGGAAATAGTAACTGTAGAGGGTGTTGAAGGGGGCTAGAGCGGACCAATACAGTTGCATGGCCAGTTATTGAGGAAGTATGACAAGATATTTCTTGAAAGTTGGGTGCTGTTTTGAAGTCTCATGTCAGGGGGAAGGGTATTCCAGACTTTAGCAACTTCATTGGGGAAGAGAGAGTCCTCAGAACTATTTTTGCAAGGGACTTTTTTGACCATGGCTTTATTGGTGGGGCGTAGCAGTCTATTAGTGTTATAGAAGTTTAGTAAATAACGTAGTACAGGTTTTTTTTCTGGATAGTACAGTAGTTGGTGAGCGAGCTTGAGTTGGCGGTAGTGTAACAGGTTGGGAAATTCAGGCCAATAAAGAGTAAGTAAGGATTAGCAGTGGTGGGAACGAGATTTGGAGCCGGTTGCAAACCTGGCAATTTTATTATAGCAGGTGGAGAGCTTATTAAGGTCTGCCTTACTTAGGTTTGTTAGGACTGGTGATGCATAGAGTAGTGTATACAAGAGATGGGATTGGGCTATAGCAATTCTGGACTCGGAAGTAAGGTATTTTTGCTGCACTATAAGGTCCTAGCTTTTTGTGGACTTTGGAAATGGTAAGAGATATATATTTGCTGATTCTGAGTTGTTGGTCAATTGTAAGTCCTAGCAGTTTAGCTTCAGGGACTGTGGTGATGATGGTCTTATTGACTAATGATATAGAGAAGTTGAAATGGTCATTATTTTTAGTTTGTTGATATGGCATGAGTTGGGTTTTTCTGGGTGGGGTTCAGAATTAGTTGAGATGAGTTTAGCCAATGTTTTATGTCAGTGAAGGATTCCTGGGTGTATTTTTGGAGGAGCTGTATGTTTGGTGCAGAACAGATTAGGGTAGTGTTGTCAGCATATTGTACTATTTCTGCCTTGGAAGTTGCTAGATGGAGTTGATTTGTAAATATGTTGAAAAGAAGGGGACCAAGGATAGAGCCCTGGGGTACACCTATTGTGAGTGGGAGTGGGGTGGATAGAGCGTTGAGCCATTTTGTGGATTGGGAGCGGTTGTCAAGGTAGTTTTTAAACCATAGCAGGGAGTGGTTGTCCATGTTAAGCTCAGAGAGGCTGGTTAAGAGCTTGTTGTGGGAGACGGTATCGAATGCCTTGGATAAATCCAGGAAGATAGTGGAGACTAGTTGACCCTGGTTTTTATGAGTGTTAATGGTGTTGCTGAAGTTAATTATGGCAGTGGTGGTGCTGTGCATAGGTCAGAAGCCATGTTGGGTTTTGGATAATACATTGTTGTTGAGGAGATGGGTAAGGAGTTGGATACATCTTTCTAGTATCTTAGATAGGGGTGACAGGATTGCTATGGGATGCTAGTTGGAGAGGTCAGTGCAGAGGCTGCTCTTGTGAAGGGAAATGATATAAGAGGTCTTCCATAAGGATGGAGTGGTGTGCTCAGTGATAGATCTGTTTATTGGTAAGGAAATGGGGTAGGGAATAGGTCTAGAGGCAGAGAAATAGGTATGGCCTGAGTGACTGACATGCCAAATGGCCATGATGTAGTATGCAAATGATCCATAATTGACATGCCATGCAGATGTGCCAGTGACATCATGCATACATTGCTTGTTGATTGCTGTATGTGCGTACCCCACCTGGTGTGCAGTAGCAAGGGCCACCTAGATCATGGGCACCGCACAACAGTCCGGGCCTGTAATTAATTTTATTTTTATGTTTTTGCAGGTGGGCTGCATCCCCCACACTCTCTGCAAGTTAAATGTGCCAACTCCAAGATCACACTACATTGAGGGAAAAGGGTAAATGGTGTGCTTTATTTTCTAAACAGATTTCAGATCTGCTGTATTTAATTTGATGAAATGGATGAAATAATCTTTTCTTTAATAAACTAACAAGTTAACACAATCTGTTCACCACATGCCCAGAATGCCAGCTGAATATTTATGAGGACAAAGAAGACATCAACATGACTTCATCGATTTTGAAAAATATCACCTGGTGTTGGGTGTCTGGAGGGGTTTGGGTAGGCCTTGCTACTGCACATCCAGGGCGTTACTATGGCAAACCAAAGCCAATTCAGGAAGTTAGTTCTTCATGTCAAGGGTGCAAGTGTACCTATTAATTTCTAAGCACAAGAAATCTGGACAAAGCCAAAAATAATGGGGGGACAAAAGCCCAAAATCATGGGCAATTTTTAACTATTGCACTTATAAATACAGAAAATTATTGGAATAATATGTTTTGCATTAGTATGCATTTTCTGGAGAATATGAATTCTGAAACTTAAATGTGTGCCATTACTTAGTGACTTCAGTCCACTTCAATCCTCAGTGATTTGGCAGAAAAACAAACATTTTATGAGGGACAGACCAAAAACATGAGACAAAAATCTGGACATTCTATGAAAATCTGTCAGTTGTGAGATATGCGTGCAGGGGGGGTGCACATGTACAGAAACATTTCTCTTGCTTTCTTTCTTATGAAAGTGAAGTATTGGGAAAGCATTGTTCCTGTTTTGTTTTCTTTTATTCAGTATTGTTTTAGTACAACGATCAGTAGGTCAAGGAAGTTGTTCTTCACATCCACTGTTGTATGATCTCAGAGTTCAGATTTTTAAAGATATGAAGGTGCAGAGTGGAGAGGCAAAAAGATGTCCCTTCATTATTTATATGATGATTTGATGGGTCAATACTCTTTTGTCAAGGTTCCCTGAAATGAGACCAAATCAAATGTTACTTTGAGTTACCTCTGGTGATTGGACACTGAACACTGGATCCTAGTCCTTGGTAACCGCAATATGTGAAACATTTTCTCTGGAGCTATTTTAAACATAATATCTTGCTTCATGTCACAGCCACATTCCAGTACTGCTGTGTATTTTTTTTTTGTTGTTGTTATTTTAATTTTGTTAACCAGGGTAAAACACTGATCTTAATATACCATTTTCAGGCTCAGCCCAAGTACACACAAAAGAACATTATACAGGTGATAAAAAAAACAATACAACAAACTAAGAATTTAACCAAGATTAAATCTTTTGTAAAATTTAAAGAAAAAACAAAACGAGTTATAACCAAAATGCTATAACTAAGACTGAATACATTTTACAAATAGATAATTACAACCAACCAAAATATTATAACACAGTAACAATTGATCTAAGATTGAATATAAAATAAAATTTAAAGAAATAATGTCATCAAACCAAAATGTTAACAGTGTTAACTATAAAGTGAATTGTTAACAATCCTTGGTATTCAGAAAGGGTTACTGCCAGTAGTAAGCCTTAAAACAATTGGCTAACCATTTGAGCAGCTGTTTTGGGTTCAAAGATAGGCCCGCTGCAGTGATTTTACACGGTGAATTGAATCACCACAGAGGGCCATCCCCATAGTGGTCTCCAAACTATCAAACAGCTATATAAATTAGCATGGCTGGCCATGTTAATTAACACAGCCAAAATACTGAGTTCCTGCATTATAGTCAATGGGAGAGACCATGATGCAGGTATGATTAGGGAAGATCAGTGGAGATTCGGTGGTGAGAAGAGGAGCGAGTGGGTGTATGTGTTTGGCAGTGTATATGCACTCCTGCATGGGCATGGCTGATCTCAGATGTGTGTGTGTGTGTGTGTGTGTGTGTGTGTGTGTGTGTGTGTGTGTGTGTGTGTGTGTGTGTGTGTGTGTGTGTGTGTGTGTGTGTGTGTGTGTGTGTGTGTGTGTGTGTATGAATGGGTGAGTGTGTCTGGGTGTGCAGGTGAGTGGGGAATGTCTGTGTGCATGTAGGATTGTGTGTGTACGAATGCCTGCATTTGTGTGGGAGAAGTGCCAATGTGATACATGGGCCGCTAATGGTAATTACTGCCAAAAAGTGCTGCTTCGCACTGGTGGTAATTTCACATGATTCAGAGAAATGCAAATTGCCTGATAATGAGGTCTTCCTCATTGTGGTTAAACATGTATCTGAATCTCATTTTATGCAACCTTATAAACTGCACCTTGTGGCTATAGCAGTTTACTTTCTGAATCCCAAGTAATGTGTGTGCCAGATGAATTTTTAATAGTGTATGTTACTATTCCCTTACTATAAAGTTCAAAGCAAAATATCAGCTCTAATTAGGACTTCTGTCCTATGACATAACTCCAGTCAGATGAGCAAAGTTTGGGCATTTCAGAACAGTACTTATTCCAACAAAACTTGCTGGAGTTTCTTCCAATAAAATGCAGATCAGGATGTAACAACCCTAAACAAAAAAGTAGTGCAATGCTTAATTATGCTTTTCTGGAATTATTTTAAAGTGTTGTATATTATGCCCCCATTACTAAAACTACAATGCAAAATGTGATGACTCCAAATAGGACCTTCATACTCCATCATCAGACATTCCAGAATAGGGCTTATCAGGGCACACAAGCATTAAGTTGCTATGGACTTGTCCCAGTTCTTTTTTTTTTAATTCAACAATACATTGTTAAATGTTGGTCTCTTCAGATGTTTTAAAAATGCTACATCTTATCTTTTGCCACAGCTTCACTAAACAGCATTTATTTGTCATTATTTTCTAGCTCTGATCATGGAGGTCCCCTCTGCAAACAAACTAACCAACCCCTTAACCTTCATCAGTTCTTAAATCATTGTCACCACATGACTTAGAACCCCAAACCACAGGCTGACAACGCTATCAACAGATATAGTTTTATACCTCTTTTATAGCCTGTTTAGGACAATGGTAGTGAAACAAATGGCAGATGCTTTTCTACAACTTTTAAACTAAACAGTAACTGTCCACCAGTAGCAGGCATTCTTCAAATCATCATCCAGTTCCTTGACATTGGTTCCCTTTGCCAATGATGGTGATTGCTGTGAAATTTAAGATCAAGGACATTTGACTCCATGGAATAAAAAAATAATGACAGGCCAGGCAAAACAAATTAGTATTTATGATTCATATTGGTTGGGGATAGCTCATCAGTATGCATTCTTTTTATAAATACCAGGACAAATTATGCCCACTCATCTTCCCACAAACTGTATTTTAAATGTAACCCTTTTTGTAAGAGATACTGGCACCCAACCCTCCCACCTTTAAAACTTGCTAGGTGTGAGGGTCAAAATAGATGCCAGTCTAGACTGTAAGCAAATGTGTGGAACCAATGGCTAGAGACTGCCCTGTTGGTGTGGTGGTTTTATTGCAGGTGAAGAAGAACAGTGCTTCTTGACATAATATCCTACAATCATATCCCTTCATAAGGCATGTACTGTCTAAGAGACTGCCTCTAACATTGCAATTTCTTTAAGCTCTAAATCTAGTTGTCATTTGTGGTGCCTTTTATTGTTGGATTAATTTTACCACCTGATACTGTCACTGCTGTTGTTGAATTCAAAACTTAAGATGGCAGAAATGCAAGGCTGTAATTAATCACTATGCTGCTGGGACATACAGTTTTCTTTTTAGCAAAATGTGTTTATGAGGGTGAGGGAGGATATTGAAGAAAGCATTCTATTATGAAAAAACTTTTTTATTCATCTAAAATCCATAGCAATATTATACTACAGATAATCAACAAAGTTCCTAAAAAGCAATGGTTCATACAAACTGCTTCATAACAAAAAAATATATATATTTTTCTTTACAGTGAAACACCTGGGTTACTGTTCATAGTATGGTCCAGTTTCTTATACAGCAGTAGAAGACATTAAAAAGGAGAAAAAAACCTACTCTACCCACAGGATAGCAAAATGTCAGCTAACTAAAAACTCTGATTTTGTAAGAGCAGTTTCAGAAAGTCCACTTCTAAACCAGATTGCCAAATCTAACCTGATAATTATCACACACTAATATTTGGTGACTTCAAATGTTATAAAGATGCCTTTCAACTCTGTCAACCAGTTTTGGGAGCTTCAACCAACTGGTTCAGAGTTATTCTAGTATTAGTCATCCTGGCTACAAGCATAACTGCAGCCATGTATTGTTCAAACGAGAGTTACTTACCAAGCAAAACATTAAGGAACTTCCACAATAGCCGCTCATTAGTAAAAGACAGCAGGTCTGTGGCTTTAGTGGAGGCCCCATGATATTAAAGGCTTTACTCATTAATGTTGCTTATGTACTGCCCTTCACAGCAACCAAGTACAGCTTGTCACACAGAAACAATATTACTGGGTTACTGCTGCAGACACTCATTTTTCACTTTGCAGCACCATCCTTAAAAAATATATATATTCCATTCCTCTGTGGATAAAGTCTCAACGTCTTCAGCTTCATCTCTTCCTCTAAATATGTATATTTTAGGAAGGTCCCTTAACCTATATTCCTAATGCATATACCTAAATGCCACATACCATCTGTCTATGTTTTCTGTATTATTTCCAGTAGATATCATACTAAGTCTGGCCCACAAAATTCTCAAAATTTAAATATCGTCAAATACAATTCACCTCTACAAATTATTCCAGTGTTAGATGCAAAAAGGAAACATGAGAAATGTTGGTGCTGCACTAAGTCTTTGGCACAGAAAATTCTAGTTTGAAACCTAATTCAGTGCTGTTACCTCATGGGTTGTAACAATATGAGTCTAAACTGCTTAAGAAAAGAGAAGTACTAAAACAGTTAATTTGAAAAGATTTTTGGTATAGACAAGGATAAAGATTTCAATGATAAGTGATGGAGGATATACATTTTGTAGTGGGAGTGGAACACTTGGAGGGGGAACACTGTGCAAGTCTGAGTTCATTCAGCATGATGGTCAACATTTATCACCCAGAGAAACTAAAAAGGTACTGAAACTGAATATGAGTGAGATTACTAATCATCTGGAGCCAGTATGAATCAGATTATGACATTTTTTGGGAATGTTTGATGTTTATATGAAAAAGTTCCAGGATGCCATATACCTACAAGACCAGGTACTGATGGAAACTATTAGGCAGTAAAAAGTAGCAGAAACACTATGAGACTTGATCGAGTTAAGTCACACTCCATTGGACTGGAGGACAAAGCACAATAACAAAATCCGAAGCTGTGTGGGATTTTAGAGAGAGAGGAAAATAGTAACATGCATGACAATATCAGAGATAAAATAGTGACATGTATGACAATATCAGAGACAAAATAGTGACATGTATGACAATATCAGAGATAAAATAGTGGTATGTATGACAATATCAGAGATAAAATAGCGACATGTATGACAATATCAGAGATAAAATAGTGGTATGTATGACAATATCAGAGATAAAATAGTGACATGCATGACAATATCAGAGACAAAATAGTGACATGTATGACAATATCAGAGATAAAATAGTGACATGCATGACAATATCAGAAATAAAATAGTGACATGTATGACAATATCAGAGATAAAATAGTGACATGCATGACAATATCAGAGACAAAATAGTGACATGTATGACAATATCAGAGATAAAATAGTGACATGCATGACAATATCAGAAATAAAATAGTGACATGTATGACAATATCAGAGATAAAATAGTGACATGCATGACAATATCAGAGATGAAATAGTGACATGTATGACAATATCAGAGATAAAATAGTGGATTTTTTTTTGAAAGATTCCCTGGGTGTGTTTGCCACTGCCATTGCCCAAAACAGACATCCGGTATATAATGTACAAATCAATAATGACTGAGTTTTCAACTTGCTGTGAGAGATAATAATTATTGGGGCAGCTGTGGCAAACAGATGGCGGTGGCAGAGAGAACTCTGCTTGTTGAGGAAGTCTATTCAATGGTGATTCTGATGAACAGTTCTTGTCTTGTTGATGTAATGAGAATGTGTAAGGACTGAAATGTAAGCTGTTCTTTCCTGTAAAACTGAAGACACTTGCAAATTAAAGTACCTGAGGTTAAACGTCTTATGAAAAAATGCAGTTTGTTATTGTGATGATGAATGTCTACCTGCTATGTGCTTATATATATAGTAATATATAAGACAACACTGATGTTTTAAGAAAGTACTGTATCCCATAATGTACTGAGTTTTTGCCAGCTAGTGGTGCATTTGTGCTGAGTGACATATTGTCATTTTGTATAATATTAAATTGTTTCTGCTTCACTCTTGCCTATGCCCCTGCTATTCCCTAAGTTAAATTATAAACTACTTCTATACTTCTCAACTGTTTAGATTTTCACCTAATATTTTTGGTCTGTTGTTCATAAAATTTGTTGTTTTCTGGCAAATCATTGAAGATTGAAGTCACTAAATAATGACAGACATTTGATTTTCAGACATCATATCCTTCTGAAAATACATATTAACATAAAACCCGTTATTCTAGCAACTTTTGTTAAGTTTAACAATTCAATATTTTAAATTTGTCTTTATTTTTAGGCCTTTCATTTAATTATTTTTGGCTTTGGCCAGATTTCTTCTGTTGAGAGGTTGAAAGGTACGACTACCTCTCCTATATACATACACATGTCAGTGACTTTCTCTGCTCTCTTATTTTTCTGTCTTCTACTCTTCTTATGACAAAATCCATATAATTATATCTGACCTAATGAACTATTACCTAATTACACCCAATGCTGATTATGTTGCTGCAAAATATATTTCAGAACTGTCTGCTTTATTAATCATCACTTTGTACGTAATGTTGCTAATGTCACCTGAGCATTTTATATGTTGTACAAGTAGTACTGTAAATAGTTTTCATTGAGCTTTGCATGTAATGCTTCTAAATGTTACCTTAGTATCTGCATGTTGTATATTTACTACTGTTATAATTTCTTGTGAAGCTTGTCTCTCCAGGTCTCCACTGAAAAAGGGTTTGTTTCCCCAGCTGGACTGTCCCAGTAAACAAATGGAATGAATAAATAAAGCTGTTGTTCTGCTATAAATGTGATGTATCCCTATCTTATTAATAGAGCCTACCAATATGACTGGGTAATGTGAAGTGTGCATGCTGATATCATGTGAAAATTAAAATCTTTATAAAACAAAATCAGAAACACCATTCCACTCATTGCAGCAAAGAGTCAAGCAGTGTCCACTGAACTCACAGTAAGTCATTTTTACTAAGAATTAATCATTTTGTAACATGGATGTTTTAATTATTTTTCAGTCATATAACCCTAGAAAACTGAATTTTCATAGGTGTATGACAAAGATTAAAACACCAGAGCAATTTAGTTTTGCACAACCATTTGTCTAGCCAGCATGAAGGCAGAGATTTACAGCCAGACTAGACAAAGAACTTGAAGGAATTCAGGAAAACACTTTTTTCTACACCATGGGTAGGAGATGAAGACAGTTCATTTTCATTCTCACAGGTCCAAAGTGTTGCACAGGAATCAGTTATTTCTAAGCTCAATGAATATTTTGTGCCAAAAAAGAAACGTGAAACGGCATGATTCCACAGATGTGTCCAAGCAAAAGGGGAGAGTTTTTGAAAGGCACTTGTATGAAATGGGTAAAATCTATGAGTTTATCAAAATGAGTGATGAACAGATTAGAGAAAGAATTGTAACTGGACTGGTTGAAGTTGAAGTGTCTCAGACGTTGCAACTAGAAGTGAGTATGACTTTGCAAGAACAATAGAAATTGCCAAAATCAAAATACTTGCTTAAATGTTGTAAATGATGGATGTGAGGTAAAACAAGAGAGAAAATGGCACCTTTAAAAAGAAATATAATGGTAGACAATATGAGTATGTGCACAAGAAGCAAAGTGAATGTAAGCCCTGGCAGATGCAGAAGTGTAACAATTATTGTGCTGAGACAGAGCAGTGCTGCACTTGGCAGAAGGTACAAATAAGTAATGCAACATGATGGGGTATTCTGCTGTTGCATGTAAAACTAAGGTAATTAAAGAATTGTTTCTGAGAATAAAATTAAAAACATTGTTCAGAAAGCATTTCCCTGGGTTCAGTAACATACCTCTCAATTTCTTAAGAGCAAGAAATCTGGGCAAAGCCATAAATAATGGGGGGGACAACGGCCCAAAAATAGGGATACTTTTTAAATATTGCTTTTACAAACTTCTAATCTTGATAGAATAACATATTTTGCATTAGTATGAATTTTCTGAAGGGTATGAAGTCTAACTCAAATGTCTGCCATTATTTTCTGACTTCAGTCCTCATTGATTTGTCAATGACTTGCCAGAAAACCACAATTTTATGAGAAACAGACCAAAAATATAAGGCAAAAGTCTGGACATTCTGTGAAAATCTGTACAGTTGGGAGGTATGTTCAGTAAGTATTAAAACTGAATAATGCTAGCAAGTAAAACTCCCTGTTCCTGAATCTCCAATGAGTTTCAAAGTGATAGAGGGGGGCAATGTTATTGTGATGGTGCGTGCTACTTATAGAAAGAACTTGAAGTGTCCACAACTGCATGAAGCAAGGACAGAAATATGTAGCCCTGCAGACAAGTTCAAGTACATCAGAACATTTCAAATCACATCTGAATGGAACATACACATGAGTTATAGTTTTAAGAGGTGGATGGTACAAAAATAAATAATCAGCTCAGCAGAACTGTGGCATATGAAATGGGGCTGATTGCCGGACTAAACAAAGTCAGTGTAACTGTTTGGTGCAGTTGGTTTGCTTAAGCATGAACCAGTAAAGCTCAAATTAAAGCCAGATGTTGTTCCATATGCCTTCACTACACCTAAAAAACTGCTGTTTCTTATACTCTCTAAATTAGAGGCAGAGCTAAAAAAAATGCAAGAACTTGGTCTTGATTAAAAGTGTAACTGAACTGACTGAATGGTGTGTGACGATGGCCCTAGCAGTTATGAAAAAGATTTTCAATGTTCAAATATATGTTGATTTGGAAAAGCTTAATGATGCAGTCATGCAAGAGAATAAGATTTATTCTGCCTACATTAGAAGTCGTACCATTTCAGTGTTGAAGCGTTTTCCACATTAGATGCTTAAGTACGTTTTGGAGAATACACCTAAAGGAAGATAGCCAAAAGCTGACAAACTAAATTATTCTAATGGGAATGCTGTGTTTTAAGAGACTGCCATTTTGCATCATCTCAGCACCAGAAATAGTTCAATGTAAATTGAATTATTTGTTAACCATATGAAGGCAATGACATGGTTGTGAATGATATGCTACTGTTTGGGCCAGATGCAGAGACTTGTGACTCAGGATTAAAGGCAGTGCTCCAAACCATCAAAACATCAGGTTTGAAACTAAACCAAAGCAAATCCTGGTATGGGGAGACTGAGCTACAATAGTTTGATCACAGCATAAGTGCTAGTGAAATCAGACCAAATGCAAGCAAGGTCATTGTATAACAGTGTTAACGATTCCAACCTGTGTGAATGAATTACGACAAGCTCTACACATGATTAACTTCTTGGGAAGTTTTTGCAAAATCTATCTATTGCACCACATCCAATGACAGATCTGTTAAGAATGATTTCCATGATCATTGCAGAGTAAAAGAAAAGTTAACAACAGCTCCAATGTCAGCTTACTATGAATAGTACAAATACTATGGTATCACCAAACTGACAACAGTGAGTGTAGATGCTTGTAGCTACGGTCTAGGTGTAGCGTTACTCCAAATGGAAGAAAAAGTGTTACATCAAAACTGGTTACTGCTCAAGAATGCAAACAGAGATATCCACAGACTGAGAAGGAATGCCTTATGAGTCTATGGGCATGTGAGAGATTTTCCAGATGCCTATTAGAACTAGGGAGCTTCCAGACTGACCACAAGCCATTAGTTCTACTGATTAATTCCTCTGCTCAAAATAAAGTACCACCTAAAGACCACTTATGAGACTGATATAATTTAATGCCAGTAATCCATGTGCTTGTAAAACAGTTCATCATGGCTGGTATTTTATTCATAAATCTTTTACTTAATTTCAGAGAATGTGGAGGGTTGCTCTTCACAACTGGGGGGGGGGGTACAGGGAAGATTGTCCCCTGCAAAAAAATATTTTTTTCTATTTTTATTTGTTTTTCGACTCACTGTTTTTCAAAATTAAATTTTTGGGAAATAGTAAGCAGAAAAATAGATTTGTCATCAGCTAGTAGGTAAATCGCAAGATGCAAACATAAAGATTTAAACTGCTGGTCTGAGTAAAGAGTACCCTCCCATAACAGTTATAATATTGCTGATTAAGTCTGAGGAACCTGTGACAGGTATTTTACTATCCCACTAATCAAGGCTTTGGTTCATAGGTTCATAGGATGGTACTAGGCTATCGGCCCTAGGGCCTATACAAGCCTAGCCAAACAATTCCCCGGATATTTCTTCCCACGATATTTACTTCCCTGGACCCGTGATGTGATCCCCGGGGTGAATTTCCTATCTCCCAACCAATCGTCAAGGGAGTAAATGGTAAATGGTCATTTAAAATTTAGTGATATCTTAAGCATCAAACCATAAGTGAATAGCCTTGAGGTAGGTTGCAAGTTTTTATTATTGTTAGTATGAGAGGATTAGTAAATATCCCGTTGAGTATATCAGGACATGTAAGCTGGAAAGCATTAAAAATAGAAAAATTGAAGGCCTATGACAAAACCTTAAGGAATGTCACCCCCTCTAGTGAGTGCATGATTACTTAAATATAATTATTAAGAGTTATGTGCTTGTTAGATTTGAAAATAATTTTTGTAGGTTTTTATATTGTAAACAAAACATTTGAAATCATGGAAAGTATAAGAGTGACTAAATGTTGCACCACAATCATAAGGATAGGGTTGTTACAAAATGCATAAGTTACTTACACTGTTGGAATAGAGCAAAGATACTGGCAGGTTGACCTCGATGGAGGAGGTTCTTAGCACCATGCATGTAGATTGCCAAAAGTACAATAGAAATATGTTAAAGGTTCACGGGTGTCTTAAGTAATACAGATCTTTCAATACAAAACATTGAAAAAAACTTTAAGGGATGCCTGTAGTGTGTGTGTGTGTGTGTGTGTGTGTGTGTGTGTGTGTGTGTGTGTGTGTGTGTGTGTGTGTGTGTGTGTGTGTGTGTGTGTGTGTGTGTGTGTGTGTGTGTGTGTGTGTGTGCATCCACTACAGTTATATGGTCAAAAGTCTGTCCTGTGTTACTTCCCGTATGAGACTGAGGTGCATCAGTAAATGAGATGAGTTTAACTTGTTATTAAAAACTGACCAGGTAAGCCTGGCTTTGTCAATGTTTGAAGGAAATAATATAGCAGTTAAAGTACTCTACCCCACCCAAAATCCATGGTTCTGGGAGATAAAGTGAGCTGAGATGAAATTAAGTTTTAAAGACAATCCTTTTGAGTATTTTTGAGAGCCAGAAAAGTAAGGAGATGGGATGTCAAATATTAGAGGTAGTGGGATCCCCTGTTTGGGGAAATGTATTAATGTAGCTATCGTCCACAGGTAAGCAAAGGTGCCACTGGAAAGTGACAAGAATTTTCTTTTTTTTCCACTTATTTTTGGTCCCCCACTTCTACTCGACTTCAGACTTCTTAATGTTTGCTCTCAGCCTCTCATGTGCGAGTGGGCAGATAGTTTTTATTTCTGCCAGCCTTTCTTGAAGTTTTTTTTTTTTTGTCAGCTGGCCTTTCTTCCACACACGCATGGTTCTCTTCTTAGTACATGCTTGCAGCAGCTGCATTCCACTCTGCAAGACATGGCAGATATTTTTCCTTCTTCATCATAACTAGAGAGGGAAATAATATCATTCAACCCAGGGGGGTGTTGGCATTAAATCTTAACTGCCTACTTAATCTAGTTATTTAAAACTGAAAGCTTAATTTTATCTTTGATAGTTTTGTAATGTTTTAACTTGCACAGCAAATAAGGAAAGTAGGGGAAAATGTGATCAATGTATGTGATCATTTTTATACTGTCTTAGTGCATCAACAGTATGCTGGATTGATGTTTGTTATTTATTTATACATATGGGTTACTGTGAAGAACAAACACTATTGTAGTTTGTTTTGTCTTGCAACTTTTTTATTATTATTTCTTAATCAAGTTTCACATATATTTCAATGTTTAGTTTTAAAATATAGTGTTGCAATACAACCTGAATCCTGTAGAGGCAATACAGCTTGAGAAACAGTGTTGCAATACAATTTGAATCCTGTAGAGGAAATGAATTGTGGTCATGTGGTGGTGCCTGGCTTTTAAAAGGAAGTGAAGTCAATGTTTCATGTAATCTGATGAAGTCAAGTGTGTCTACTGACGAAAGCGTTCATTAAAAGAGCATTTTTCTTCATATTTGTGGTGGCTTTTCTTATTTTCATTCAAGTGTAGTTTGTTTCTTTAACTAAACAGATAAAAAATAGTTATTGCGCATCGGCCGTAACATACTGTGAAGAACTAGATACACACAGACACAGTCTCTCATACACACACGCACACACACACACACACACACACACACACACACACACACACACACACACACACACAGAGACACAAACGCACATGAACAAATGTGAATAAAACTCAGTAAGGAATATTTCAGAAGACTAAAACTAATATTGAAAACAGCCCTGACATCTAGGAATAAAATCCAAGATATAAACCAATTTGCTCTTCCTTTTTAGCTTATAATTTTGGTGCGGTTGACTGGCCCCAAAAGATATTGTGTCAGTTGGACAGAAAAACAAGAAAAATACTTCACATTTATTGAATGCTATATAAAAATCTTTGTATACCAAGATTATATATTCAACGCCCTGAAGGAACTATGGGCCTCCTTAAAATTTATTACATTTATAGGTCTGCAATCCTAGGACTACATACATATCTGCTGACCTCATCAGATCCAAACATAGTGAACATTTTACAACATGAGGAGGGGAAGTCTTAGATGACTTCTCTGCTATGATTAACAGAAGCATTTAGATAGCAAGGAGGAATGGAAATCAAACCAGAAGGAGACAAAAATCAGATAGCAGATGAATGTGCCAAAAAACAAAAGAAAGGATATAAGGAGATGTCCGTTGCTTATTTTAAAACTGTCTCGCTATGTTAAACTCATTTAACATAGCGAGACACTAAAAAAAAGCAACGGAGATCTTGCTTTCTCCGTTGCTTTTGCCCACAGCTCTGATGTACTGTGCAGGCGCGCAGTACATCAGAACTGCCGGATGCCAGACATCTGCAGAAGGGCAGTAAACAGGCATTATATTATGCCATTATTTAAGAAAAGTAACAGTTTCTTTTCTTAAATAATGTCATATAATAGCAATAACCACTTCTGGGTGTGGGTAATGCTAAATTTACCCACGGTTGGCTTTGTTTGGTCCTCGGCTGCCCTCGGGACCAAACCACGCCAACCGTGGGTAAATTTAGCATTACCCACACCCAGGCGTGGGTTATTGCTATAATAACTTCCTTTCAGCCTGTGTTTTAGTATGCCCTATGTTGTGTCTTTCGGCTTTTCCTGGTTAGGGGTCACCACAGTGGAACTCCGGTCCGCTAATGATTGGCAGTAGATTTTTATGTGCTGGCTTGCCGGGCCTAACGCACAACCTTCAACAAAGGAACACCCATTCACCCATGTCGACACACAGAAGACGCTCTAACTGAGAATTGAACGGGCAACATCTAACTGTGAGGCGACAACGCTACCTCAGCACCACCACCGCAGTTATATATAGACATAATATGGTATCTGCATATGTACAAAACATGCGTAATGCATACTGCGAATTTGGTGTCTGTCAGCATATATACCAACCATGCATACTGTGTGCCATGACTATGGTATTTGCACATGTACCAGTCATATGTATTAAGTACTGTGAATATGGTGTCTGCATATGTACTAACCATATGTATTATGTACTGTGAATATGGCATCTGTATATGTACCAATCATACATATTGTGTACTGTGAGTATAGTGTCAACATACTTATTAACCATACATATTGTGTACTATGAATATGGTGAATGCATATCCACCAGTCACACATATTGTATTCTGTGAATATGATGTCTGCATATCTACCAACCATATGTACTATGTACTGTGAATATAGTGTCTGTCTACATATACACCAAACATGCATATTGAGTACTTTGAATATGGTGTATTCTGTGAATATGGTGTCTGTATAGGTACCAACCATACTTACTGCATATCGTGAATATGTTACCTGTATATATACCAATCATATGTACTGTGTACTATGAATATGTTGTCTCCAAATATACCAGCCAAGCATATTGCTCCATGTGAATATGGTGTCTATAAATGTACCAACAATACCTTTCAATTTGTCTCATATTTTTGGGCTGTTTTTCATAAAATATGTGGTTTTCTGGCAAATCACTGATGAAGGAAGTCAATAAATAATGACATACATTTGTGTTTCAGACTTCATATCCTTCAGGAAATGCATGCTAACACAAAATCTAATATTCTAGCAATTTCTCAAGTTTATAAGAGCAATATTTAAAATCTGTCCATATTTTTGGGCCTTTATCTTCCCCCATTATTTTAGGCTTTATCCAGATTTGTATGCCAACCAAACATATTCTGTACTGCAAATATAGTGTCAGCATATCTACCATCCAAACATACTGGAAACTGTGGATACAATGTCTGCATATTCACCAACCATACATACTGTATACTGTGAATATAACATCTTTATATATACCAAACATTCATATTGAATACTTTGAATATGGTGTCTGCATATGTACCAGCCATGTATATTGTGTACTATGAATGTGGTGTCTGCATACGTACCAGCCATGCATATTGTGTTCTGTGAATATGATGTCTGCATATCTACCAACTCTATGTACTATGAACTGTGAATATAATATCTACATGTATATGAAATATGCATATTGAGTACTTTGCATATGGTGTCGGCATATGTACAAACCATCTATATTGTGTAATTTGAATATGATGTCTGCATATGTACCATCTATATATGTGTATTGTAAATATGATTTCTGCATAGGTGCCAAATATAGGTATTGTGTGCTGTGAATATGGTGCCTGCATCTGACCCAGACATTCATATTGCCATGCCTCTCAACCTCTTAGCACAAGAAATCTGGACAAAGTCTAAAATAATGAGAGACAAAGGCCCAAAATAGGGACCAATTTTAAATGTTGCTAATAAAAACAGGCTTTAATGGACCAGAAGGTCCCCAACAAGATAGACATGAGAATTAATATTGGCTTCCGATTTGTGATTGACTGTTAAGACTGTGATCAAGGAGGACTGAAATCACTTAAATGCTAGAAGAAATCAAAATGTAAAATCAATAGAAAAATAGCATTTTTGCAGGGACAAGCCACCTGCAACCCCTGATATGGGATGTTGTAACTCAGTACTTCCTTTACTTATATATACAGACTCTGAGGTGGCAAAATTTGGAAGAAAAGAAAAATCATCAGGACACCAAAACCTCAATCTTTAGTGAAAAAAGCAAGCATTCACATGCTAATGATTGCTCATAAACAAGCTGATAATTAGTGTCAAACACAAGCCTGTATCTCAGTAAGATATATAGACCTCTGAGATAATTACACTATACTTAGAATGGCAGCCTTGAAAAATATTAACCCAAACCCTGTTATAGTGAAAAGGTGATCAAGTCCAGTTACACTAACCTAAATCTCTTTTGGGAAAACTATATTGCATAAAGGTTATCACACTGCAGCACTGAAGCCACACCCAAATGAAATGCACCAGTTGGCACTTCAGCACAATGAAATCTCATGTCTTTTTTCCAGGGGGTAAGCCCCGTGCACCCCTACATCCCCATATTCACACCACCATGGAGGAAAAAGAAAAGCTCACACAAGTGGAATCATTGCTGGTGCAGAAGTGCAAACGGCTTTGGCAGTAGTTTATTCTGGCAAAAACAGTCAAGAGTTAAACATCAAAGAATTAAACTCAACATATATTACTATCCTCTATATCATACTCAAACAAGAATAGAGAAGCCCTACAACACCCTTGAGCTAAATTAAGCCAGACATAGGCTTATGTATGAGTTAAAGATTCAGTATAAATTCTGCCTGCATATCAGCAAGGCAGGTCATCCTTGCTACCATGCAAACTCACAAAATCTGTTTGGGATTGTACCTGGAAGCACCAGAAATCTCTTGTTTGGCCTAATCTACTTTGTGCCTATCCAAAGCAATGTCAGACTCACTGAATACTAGCTATTAAGAAAATACTGGCGTATTCTCCTTCAAGAGTATACCTGCTTTTAACCCTTCCCAATTCCAATAATTTAACTGCAGGATTATGCCATAGCTCTCTCATATATTCTGAGTAGGTCATCCTGGCTTCTGTTATACCTACAACACCTGTGTGTTGACTTTGGTCTGCAGCTGCATTCACCAAATGAAATGCAAAGCCAGAGAGGTAAGCAGCTAAATCAGGTAAGTGGACTGGTACATGCCCATTTTCAGTCATGACATGGGCATTTGGCACAATATAAATTGCAAATTAACATATATAAAAAAAGTGTAAAAACATACATACATACATTTGAACATACATTTGAAATGAATATAACTTATTTATTATTTAGTTATTTATTTATTTGTCTTTGCTTACTGGGAATGTCCGACTGGATAATACCCATTTTCAGCAGAGGCCTAGGGAGAAAAGCTCCATTTGTTTACATTGCATTATGGTTAGTTGTAGTTAACCACAGAGCATTTACATTTCTATTTACATTTATACACATGCAGTAGTTACATGTGTATATTCTATGATTTTATAGAGGTAGAAGTTACTAAAGCGAAAGTCCACGTGCAATTTAGTGGATTGTCCAGGCACTAGTTATGTATAAAAATGTTGTAATTTCAGTGAGAGGTTGAGAGCATTCTGTTTAAGCAGAGTATTTGGAGAGTATTATATGGTCAACACAAAGTCTTAACCTGGTGATGAGCATATACAGGACCAGGATTGGTTAAGATGATCCCTAACCAGTGATTTAAAGCTATTGAGTTTGTCGAAGAGTTTTATTTGTGTGGGGATACTATTTCAGAGTTTAGCAATGTATTGGAAGTAGAGCGAGTCTCCTGCAACATTATTTGACTTATCTGTGAATAGTAAGAATATGTTACTGGAACAGAGGTCCCTTGCTGGGCAGTAGGGCAATTATAAGTTTTTTATTAAATTGTAGTGAATTGGTGATATCAATAACTAATAGATAGCAATGGTAAATTACAGAGCTTTTAACCAGACACCAGTAAATTCTTTAGGGTGTGTACAATGTAAATTGGGTCATGGTGTAGACAATTTTATATAGAGAAAATTCAGAGATAGAGAGTTATACTGTATTTGTCTTTGGGTGAGAATCACTCATTTAATGCACTAGTAACAGTGTTATCATCAGCAATATCTTGAGATCAGATCAGAAAATAAAAGCAGTCTTAATACTCCAACAGTATTTTTAAAACATCCTATCATTAGAACAAATTTTATTTATATGCATTTTAAAACACTGGGCCAGACTCACTAAGACTAGAGTAAGACTCCATGAAGCCAACATGTCTGCCGAGTGATCCAGGAACAGTCGGCAGGGGCATGCAAGAGAGCTCTTAAAACGACTCTTACATGGACAGGGTTAGGTTATGCAAATTACCTCATTTGCTGCTGAAAGCTATGTAAATGAGGTGAATTTGCGATCCAGGAAACACTAACCTGTCCGAGTAAGAGTAGTGTTATTTGTAGAAATGTACTCAGTTGTCAACTGAGTACCATTCTGCAAATAGCTAAACAGATCTGTGACAGCTCCAAATAAAGGATGCATGCAGTTGAGGAAGCATGCCAATGGCCAAATATACGGCCATTGGCATTATCTTTCGTTGCAAAATTTAAAAAAAATTTTTTTCCCCGATCTCCGATGTTTAAGCGTAGCGCAGCACCGCACAAATGTGCTGCGCTCTAAAAACTGGAAAACCAAAAAATAAAATCCACAAATAGGGATTTTATTCAAAATATTAATTTTCCATGCAAGTGAATGGCAGGCTGAAGACAACATGGCTACTGAGTAGAGGTTGCTAAGGGGGGAAGCTCAGTCTGAGAGATGTAACTAAGCATTAGTAGACAATCCTATGCAAATGAGGATAAGGATAGTGAATCCCAATATATCCTGCTATGTGAACCATGTCCCTAGAGTGTAAGAGTCAGAAAAGGGGAGTAACAGAGTAGGAGATGGGTAACATCATGAGGGGGTATGTATGAAAAAGACTGTAAGCTTATTGGAGCAGAGTGGCATGTGGTTGCTGTGAGTTATTCAGGACTAAAAGAGGTGTGTCTACAGTTGTCTAAACTGAAATCAAGAAACTAAAGGTGTACGCCGTGGATATCACTAAAGTTTCTTGCAAAGCTGCTTACGCTGTGTGCGAGCGTGTGCGCGCATGTGTGCACGTGTAAACCCGTCTAAGCCTGTGTGCACAGGTGTGCACCCGTATAAGCCTGAGTAAGGCCTTCTAAGCTAGTATACATCAATGTGCACCTGCCTAAGCCCATGTAAGCCTGTGTAAAACTGTGTGCGCGCATTTGAGAGTGTTTGCGCTTGTTTGCGCGGCGCTGCCCCCAGTGGAAACAGAAATGGGAAAAGGAAGGAAAGGAAGTAGTAGGAAGTTAACCAAGGAGAACTAGCAGAGCTGCCATGTGAAATTAATCAGAATCAGCCAATTACACAGACAGTACACTAGCCCAGCCCAGCACCTAAAACTCTGCAAACAACATTCCCCCGTGTTTTTCTCAGAAACACTGCAACACTGCAGTCAACAAAGAGAAGTGAAAACTTAAAAAGCTGAAACTGAGACATAAAAATGTTAGGGGCTGCCATTGCTGTTATAAGGCAACGTGCAAGATGCTGAGGGTGGTGCCATTGTGAATGCTGCTGAGCAACCCACAGTGAGGAGACTGAGAAGAGTGTACAGACCCAGGGTAACGTACCAGGGGCTACATGAGCTGGAGATAGTGGCACGCTATAGAGTGGACAGAGAGTTCCTGCAGCAACTTGTTGAGCTGTGCAGGCCACGCCTCACACACAGAACCAACAGAGGGGAACCCATCCCAGTGGAAACCAAGGTATGTGTTGGCCTAAGAATACTAGCAACAGGTACCTTCCAGAGACCAACTGGTGATATGATGGGGATTTCACAGGTATCAGCATCAAGGGTACTGCACCAGTTCCTGAATGCCATGTCAGCACATGTCGGTGATCATGTATATTTCCCCAATTCCTGTGAGGTATTGGCCAGCAATATACGTCTCTTCCAGCAAATAGTGGAATACCCTGAGGTAGTGGGTGCAATTGACTGCATGCATATACACATCAATGCACCAGCTGGTGAGCGGGGTAGGTTCTACATCAATTGCAAGGGCTTCCACTCCATCAACTGCCAGGTCGTGTGCGATGCCCAGGGAATAATATTGAATGTGTGTGCTGGCTGCCCTGGAAGCTACCACGATTCCCATATTTGGCATCTGTCGCAGCTGTACCAGACATTTGCAAATGGGGACATTCCTGACGGTCACCTAGTGGGGGATGCTGGATAGACACTGGAGCCGTGGCTGATGACACCCATCAGAAATGCACACACACCTGAACAAGAACTCCATAATGAGGCACACGCACAAACACGAAATGTAATCGAGCGTGTGTTTGGGATGCTCAAGTCACAGTTCCGGTGCCTGGACACATCTGGTGGAGCCTTACTGTACTCACCAACTACATGTACCCAAATTGTTATGGTATGTGCCATGCTACACAATATGATCCTGCGAAAACAGCTGCAGCAGGAACAGCATGGGGCAGGGCCAAACAGCCCCCCACCATTGCCAAGGCCTGCACAGGCACAGCGTGACTCAGAGGAGGAACAACCTGAGCACAATAGGAACCCTGGAAATGATACCTCTCACTGACTTGCACATAAAATAAAAGGGATGCCTAACTTGACACTACCTGTTTCCAAACATGTATAGGGAGTGTAGTATGTGCATCTGACATAGGCAGCCCTGCAGCACCACCTAAGGCATGATTGCCATATTTTAAGCAATATAAAGCACTGCTAAGCAGCTTTTACCAATATCTAGTATATGTGAACAAAATTGCTCGTGCAATGTTGGCCAAGCTCGGACAAAGTTTAGTAAAGTCAGTTAAACATGCTCATATCTGCTTTACTGTACCTTAAGCAGTCTAGTCAGGCCAGCATGAAAATAAAAAGCAGTGACAGGGCTTGAAGCCAGGATACTGTGCACTATAGTCACAGTACTGAACCACTAAGCCATGACAGCATTACAGTAGTGCAGACACAGCAGGACAATTGTACACTAATGCAAACACAAAGCAATGCTGTATCATGCCCCTAATGAGGCAAATGAGTAACCTCACCCACATGCTATGCAGACAGAAAACATCAGGCCAGGCGTTGTGATATGGGTTGTGTAGGCTATGAAGTTGCAAGCTAATATATGTTGCAGTGGATGCTAAGACCTGTAGTAAACTAGTATGCCTCAAGCCAGTATGATAGGCAACAGTACAGACTGTAATGGTGTCCTGTACTTAGCAGTGCAGGCACAGCAAATGTGTATAAGTGTCAGGTGAAACTCACATCCTATGTACACCCACAGTAACAATCCTGTGTACCCATGGTTAGAAATGTACAAAGAATAGTTGTCCCCCCTGTATGCAGAAATGTTGATAGGTCTATGCAAAGTGTCTCATGGAAGCTCTGCAGGCACAGTATGATCCCTGTTGATCTATGACACAAAGGTGAGCCCTGCTGTAAAAATACACCTTGACTTACCATACACATATGGTATAAATGTGTATACTGTGCGTGCTCACACACTCCAACAAATGTAGTGGATTTGATTCTGCATCACACTGAAATGTCATACTGGGCATGCTCACACACTTAAGCAAATGTCAAGCAGGAAGATACTGAAAGGTCATACTGTGCATGCTCACACACTTAGGCTAAATACGGATGTGATGATAAGGGATCTATGGACAAATGTGTATAGTCATCTCTACTTCCAGAAACACATTCACAAAGTGGTATAAAAATCCTGCTATGTGTACACACAAACTGCCAAGGTCTGTGCATGTAGGTCAAAGGAAGTTGCCACTACTCAGCAGTCATCAGACCTGTCAGAGACTACCACAACACACTTGCGAGGAATCTGACTAGGCACATTCAGCAACTAGAAAGAACAATGAAGAACCTTAACAAGAGGATTACTGGCCTCAAATAGTTGCCCCACGCAACAAGAATGAATGTAACCCAAGCTGTACTCAGTTGCATACTGTCTACACAGGAGATCTCCGCCCAACAGACAGGTCCATGTCATGGTTACATTCAGATCTGTTCCGAGTTACAGCTCAATGGCACTAAATGTACAGAGCCAACTGATATTGGCAACATCCTGGCAGATAGGATCAGTGTTAACTTTACCCCCCTCTCACCCATGAAAGAGCACGTCTATAATGGAGGAATGCAAAGTTACAGACATCATGGCTGCACAGGTAAAAAACACTCTCCGAAGCCAGTATCACAGCAGCCATGGGACTAGATAACGTACCAGGCTGTGTAGTATCTACTTCCCTGAAATAAAAATGAACATGGAAGTTCTGTGGCTACTGATGTTTCCAGAGGACTGCAAACTAGGAGCCATCATTGTAAACACTAAAGATGTGGACATCCTACAAAAGGGCCTCACTGAGACAGATGGCTCTTGTCCAAGCCATGGGCTGTAGCTCAATGCTAAAAGGTGCATTATCATCACCTTTGTTAAAATCTCTGTAGCCAAGAACTACAACATAGGTGGTAGTATACCTCACACTTTAAGTGTGACAAGAGACCCTGGGTCACGGGTGGACAGTGGATACAACTGTGATAAGCACATTCCCACAGTAGTCAGGAAACCCTCTTATGTGGCACACCTCATCACAAAATGTGTCTCATGCATAAGAAAAGAGGACATTGTTCCCCTCTACTCACCACTCACTAGAACTATAAAAGAGTACAATGCCAGTGTTGCTATGTACCTCACAAGACAACTACAACAACTGGAAAGCCAGCAGCAATACCTCACAAAGAGCATTAGTGGCCTGAAATACATGCCATACACAAACCATCGCAAAATGTTCCATCCTTACTCCCTTGCATATCGCCTACTCAGAGGTGTTCACTGCATAACATCCAAAGCTATGTCAAACATGCAGCTATTGGATATGATCCACATAAAACACTCACAATCACAATGACCTTTGGACCCAAGACCACGAGGGAAATACAAAAGGAAGTGGTGTAGCCATTTACCGTATGGATATCCACACCTCCAGGTTACTGCCACAGCATGAGGCCTTGGAGACCATGCAAGTGCAACTAACATTGGGCAAAGCTGCCCATCAGATTGTAGCTTGCTACAGATCATGTACCTTGTCTCAGGAACCTCACTCAGTATTCTGGAGAACAATGGCAAATATAAAGGTCCTATCAAACACCATTATATGAGGATATTACAACTACCCAAACAATGAGTGGGTGAGATACTCGTATACAACGTCCTTTGCCCAATGTGTCCTAGAGTTAAGAAACTCTAACACCCTGGAACAGCTGGTCAAAATGCCCACTAGAGGTGACAACATACTGGACATGATCATCACCAACATGAGATACCAGTGTTCTGCAACAGAGATAAACCCCTCGCTGGTAATATCAGATCATTAAGTAATCACACTGGACATCAACATCCCGCCCCCACACCCAGTCAATGAAACCACTGTGAAGACATTTTCAAAAGCAAACTGCACACTTCCCATGACCAAAGTGGAAAGTTCCAAAGCCCTCTTGCTATAGGATAATGCTATACAATCTGCCAAATCATTTACAAGTGCATCCTATGAGCATCTACAGGGATGCATGGATCGAGACATCACAAATAAAACCAAGATACACCCCTCCAAAAATAAGAAAACAATCTGGTGGTCAATGCCCATAAATAAGCTAGACAACAGAAGGAGGAAACTAACACCTGATAGAGCCAACTTCACTAAAGGAAAGGCATCACTGATCATTATTAGGATTAAACAATGATCGCTCATAAAATAATCCAAGCACAGTTTCTAAAGACAAATTGCCAAGGAATGTAAGAATAACAACCACAAAGCCTTCTGTAGCTATATCAGACATGTAGGTATCATCTTCCAAATATGCTGTCAGCTACTGAAAAAAGTAATGACATACACCAAACCAACTTTCATTGCCCAAACCCAGGGGGACAAGTGCAGTGTAACCCCCCCCCATCACCCCCAAAAGGGCCTGTGCCTATCACAGAAGGATGCAGAGACACAGATGTCACGGACATGCAGGTAAAGACAGCCCTCACCAAAGCTAAGAACATAGAATCAATGTGACTGTAAGTTGTCCCAGGCTGCGTCTTACACTAGGCCCAAAAGGAACTACACCCTCACCTACATTCACTGTCCAGATTCAAGTGTATCACAGGCTATGTACCCAAAGAATGGCATACACTTAACAGTCATCCAGCTCCACAAAGGGTGTGACAAAACAGAACCTGGAAACCATTGCCCAACATGTGTACTCAGCCTGGTCTACAGAGCTATTGAGCAAATTGTCATGGAACCCATACACTGAGACATTGGAGATCTCCAGACACTGAACTCTACACAACCTCGCCTTGTTAAAGGCATAGCCTGGCTCTCAAACCTAGTTGACTTATTTAAAACAGTTACCATGAACATAGATGGAGGTGAAAGTAGTCCACACAGCCAACCTGGACCTCACTAAGGGCTTACCACACCATTCCCCACTCCGTCATCATGGACAAGTGTACCAGCTTGAACATGAACAGCTATGTCACAGGATGGGTGGCCAAGTGGCTCATAGATCAAACACACATGTTCATAGTTACAGGTGCCATGTCCAACTCTAAGCCAGTCACAAATGGCATCACACAGGTCTTGGTCCTGGGACCCCACCTGTTCAGTTGATACTGCTCAGAGGTACAGGCAAGCACGGCAGGTGTAAGGCTGAACAGATTTGCAGATGACTGGAAACTGTGGTCCATAATTGACTATACAGCTGACACAGACATCCTCCAGAAGAGTCTTACAGAGACAGATACCAGGTGTCAAAACAATGCCCTCAAGCTGAATGGCAAAGAATGCATAGTCATCCCCTTTGGGTAATACAAAGTGCACACAAAGTACCACATAGGTGGTAATCCAGCATGTACAGAGTTAGTAATTATGGCCCTGGGGACACAGGTAGATAGTAAACCCACCTTTGATGATCACATGGCCAAAGTGTTTAGACATTCCTTCAATGTAGGCCATCTAATGTCACCTAATGTAACACACTTCGTATAGTCTGATGATTTCACCATCCTACAAATATACCTGTGGAAAAGAAAACTTGCAGTAATATGTATAGCGTGCTGTGTTAATGTGTACTCCTCCAGTCTCATGAAGTAGTTAGGTAGGGGTTTGAATCCAGCACTAGGCAACTGTGTGTGTGTTTGTGTGTGTTCCCCTTGGGAAGGAGCAACTTTTTAGGAGAGTAGTGAAACACCACAAAAGTGTTAATTTAAGTTCTGATGATGTCACCATCCTACAAATATACCTGTGGAAAGCAATCCTTCCAGTAATCTGTATAGCGTGTCGTAATAATGCATGCTCCTGTAGTATCATGAAGTAGTTAGGTAGGGGATTGAATCTTGCATTGAGCACATGTGTGTGTTCCCCTTGTGCCGAAACAACCTTTTAGGAGAGTAGTGAAACACCTCAAAAGTGGTAATCTAAACTTTGTCAACTCTGATGATGTCACCATCCTACAAATATACCTGTGGAAACAACTACTCCTAGTAATCTGTATAGCGTATTGTGATAATGCACCCTCTTCTAGTATCATGAAGTAGTTAAATTGGGGTTTGAATCCTGCACTGGGCAACATATGGGTTTGTGTGTATTCCCCTTGAGAAGGAGCAACCTTTTAGGAGAGTAGTGAAACACCTCAAAAGTGGTAATCTAACCTTTATCAACTCTGATGATGTCACCATCCTACAAATATACCTGTGGAAAATAAAGCTGTCACTAATGTGCATAGTGTGTCGTGTTAATGCATACTCTTCTAATACCATGAAGTAGTTAGGTAGGGGTTTGAATCCTGCACTTGGTGAGTGTGTGTGCTGTATGTCTGTGACACTGTTGGTCAATGTGTTGTGGGTTTTGCTTTTACCGCTGTATGACATATCAGTATGCATTGCACATGTGAGCTAGCTGTGTGTCAAGTAATGCTACCAATATTAACCCAGATATGACCACTCGCCTATTAGGTGTAACTATTGACAACCATCTTAATTTTGATGACCATATTAACGCCACCATTAAAGCTGTTAACAACAAAATTGGTACTCTCTATAGAATTAAACCCTTCCTTACCCCATTAGCTAGAAAAAACATTGCCCAGACCCACCTTATCTCCACCCTTTTCTATGCCTCTGCTATATATACTAAATTATCTAAAAATAACATTACCAAACTCTCTACCTGTTACAATAGTATAGCTAGATTCAGTACTGCTACTCCCTCAGAACTCACCACTGTCTTAACCTCAAACAACTAGATTGGTTAGAACTGAATAACCACCTACTCTATCAACAGTTACTTATCATTCATAAGACCCTTTTCTACCCTGATGATACCCTAGCCTTACTAAATTGATTTCACCCTATAAAACCTAGCTACTCTACGCCTGCTAATAAACTCCTAGTATCCTTGACTAAATCTTACAATAAAGCTGGGGACTCACTATTTTCAAATACTGCAGGAAAAACCTGGAATCAACTCCCACATGAAATATCTAACCAAAACTCTACCTCTCTTTTCAAAAACATATCAAAGAACATCTTAAAACTCAGTGGCTTTGTCCTTGTGCTAACCCGACTGAAATCGCTTCTCCGCTACTCCTAACTTTCCTCCCTCCTGACTATGCCTCTAAATAAGACTTTCAATTTTGACATTTTACATCTTAGAAATAGGCTATACTATAAATTCTTTGTCTCATTCAATTCTATCTTTGTGTTTTGCATATCTGTTTTTGTTAGACTAACTGTATATGATGCATATTCTATATAATTGTCTGTTTTTGTCATTTGTTTTTAAACAAGGTTACCTTTGTACTTTGTACTTTTTCATTCATATCGTTGTTTTGTTTATATTTTTTTGTTTACTGCTAGTGTTGGAGCTTTTCTCCCCGGGCCTCTACTGAAAACGGATGTATGTCCAGCTAGACTAGCCCGGTCAACAAATGTAAAATAAATAAATAAATAAAAATAAAATAAAAATATCTGTACATGTTACCTCAATTATTGCATGTGTGGAAACCCTGCTTTCTCCAAGAACACAGCTGTCATCCTTGCCAGACTGTGCTGCTGCTTCCCAGACCTTAGGTCACATCTGTATGCTTGTGACAAGGCCACCCACTGCAGTGATCCCTGGCCTAGGTCAACTGTGTCACACAAAGTCATTACGATTCCTATTGGAATGTGTGAGTGAGGGTCTATGGCCGAGGTATACGTCAGACCTGTTCAAATGCAACAAAGTCTGTCCATGATGACTATTCATAGGTGTAGAACAAACTGTGGATATGCATGCAGACCCCTTATAGCTTATGTGATCCACCAATAGATTCCAAAATACCTTTGGAAATGTGATTAACAAAAGAGAGATGGCATAACACTTGGTTGCATGTACACATCGGTACCTGTTCATCATGCTGGTGGCTACTACCTATGTGGTACTGTGGGGATAATATGTTCCTTAAAGGTGGATGACTATGCTTAGTTTGGCTAATAGCTTTACAGCATGGGTTTGACAACAGGCATCTATCGGTATGATACCCTTGTGGAGTATGTGTGTGTCATCTGGAGAATTCATTATAGGCCACAGTATGCATTACCAGACGTGGATGGACATATCCCTACTGTGATTGCTTGTACCTAAGAGAGCTATATGGCAAACAGGAGTTGTCTCAGTAATGGGTGCAGGTGAATACCAGTGGTTACTGGCATTGTATAGTACCTGAAGGATCCAAATATTGCTGTGTGTCCTACATCTGTGTGTTGGTTGTCAAGACATCATCTAACAATTGGTTATGATCAGGCTGTTGAAGTGATGTATACCACCAGAATGCAAAACAATGACAGATAGTAACAGTATCACCCACAGCACAGTGTCAAACCATGTCATACACACATGTGTAGTCAGGTTCCGGAATGTGTGTAGTACAATGCATACTGGCCACCAATAGAAACTATGGAGTGTTACTGTATAATACAGAGCATGTCACCCTGGCCATGTGTCCACTATGTACATATATTCAGACAGTGCACCTCCACCATGTTCACAACTGTACACCTGCAAATCTGTGCTACACACATCCCACACATACTGTCCACTCTCTAACACATGCTGCCAATACTGCACACATCAGCCAAGTGGTGCGTGGCCAGATAATACACAATTGGAACCAACACTGGTGTAAATAACATTACAATGACAATCATAGCTTTAATGCATCATACCTGCTCAGCTACACCTTCAAGCATATCATTACACTCTACAGCTGACAACATGCTAACATTGCTATACTGCTATATAGACACCCTGTACATCAGCACCATGGTAGCCTGTTCCTGCATCGATGCTACAGATGACAGGAGGCGGTACAGGTTTCATCATTTGCACAGGGTGTGTTGCTGGTTCGCTAGAGGCCTACAGTAAGCTATCCAATTGACATGTATGTGTGTGTGTGTGTGTGTGTGTGTGTGTGTGTGTGTGTGTGTGTGTGTGTGTGTGTGAGTGTGTGTGTGTGTGTGTGTGTGTGTGTGTGTGTGTGTGTGTGTGTGTGTGTGTGTGTGTGTGTGTGTGTGTGTGTGTGTGAGTGTGTGTGTGTGTGGGGCAAGAATACTGGAATGGGCCAATGTTGTTGTAATGTGTGTGGGTATGTGTTAGCCCTAGGTGTCTGGAGTATGTGTGTGTGTGTGTGTGTGTGTGTCTGCATGCACACAGTTCCACCATGTGGCTGCCATATATGGGTATTTGTGGGACAGCCACAGACTGTATCTGTGAGGCTTTACAGATCACCATCTCTGGCCATGGATATGGTACCTGAGCCTGGCAGGGGTGCTACTGACACTATCAGGCACTAAGCCAGACTGGGTACAATCCCCACAGGTGGATGGATGTACACCAGACACAGGTCCCTGCTTGGACTGTCCAGAGCCACCTGCACGTGGTCTTCTAGGACATTCTATGGGCAGCCCACCCCCAACATTGCTGGGGCTGGTACTGGCACTACGGGAGCGGCTGTGGCTTGAGGGATGTCCGCGGCGACTGCCAGCTGCTGATGTTGCTGGCATACGTCCACGTTGATGTCTCAATCGTCCCGCACTGTCCTGACACATGGACATGACATTGCGGAGGATATCTAATGTCTCTCCCCAGCATCTATCAGTGACCTCGGTGTAATGTCGGAAGGCACCTGCTAGGTCATGGATACTATCAATGACAGTGGTGTTATGGGCCCTCTGTGCCCTTAGTCCCTGTCTGGTGTACTGTTCCATACATGCCTGTGCCTCCATGACAGCCTAGAACATGCGTGACGTTTTCAGACCTGTGGCACATCTGACAATGGCATGATGAGCAGCAATGCTCCTACAAGAACCCCTAGACATCTGCATATGTGGTACCCTTCCAGACATCTGGGTATGGCTGCTGTGTTGGGATGCATGTGCCATGGATACCACACTGCCCTGGCCAATGCCAACGGTACGCTGTCCCTCAGCTATGGGCATTGGTGATGGATGTATTCGCAGTATGACTGTATGCATGGATGGGGTGGACAGCTGTGTACTGTCGATTGGTGGCCCAACAACAGACCCTGGCAAGCACACCTGTGCCTCAACACATCTATCTTCATTATCACTATGTGGCTCAGTGACATCAGTTACCCTGCTGCAGTGAACCAGCCCTAACACAGCATCTGTGGGAGGGACAATGTGAAAATCACGACTTCAACAACGCAAGGCAAACTGTTTTGTTCAAAAACACTGTTTTAATGTATAAAACCAAATTACATCCAAATGGTTAAGCGCTTTCATCTGTCGCAGACAGATTTCATCAGAACCGAGCTATCAGTCTCAATCTCTGACGTTTATAGTCAGATTTTGGCACCTTTTTTAAAAAACTTTTTTTAAAAACTTTATTATTATAACAAAACAATTTATATATATAAATGTTCATGATTGATTCTCTACTGAATATATATCTACATTTGAAACTAGCCAACTTCATGACTATATTTAAAACTTTAAAAACCATATAAATATATGTATATTAAACAATTATGTATATAAAAGTCGGTTCTTTTATATACATAATTGTTTAATATACATATATTTATATGTTTTTTTAAAGTTTTAAATATAGTCATGAAGTTGGCTAGTTTCAAATGTAGATATATATTCAGTAGAGAATCAATCATGAACATGTATATATATAAATTGTTTTGTTATAATAATAAAGTTTTTAAAAAAAGTTTTTTAAAAAAGGCGCCAAAATCTGACTATAAACGTCAGAGATTGAGACTGATAGCCTGTTCTGATGAAATCTGCGACAGATGAAAGCGCTTAACCATTTGGATGTAATTTGGTTTTATACATTAAAACAGTGTTTTTGAACAAAACAGTTTGCCTTGCGTTGTTGAAGTCGTGATTTTCACATTGTTTAACGATCTGCACGTTCTGCCCGAGTACAGGCACTTGGATTGGTATAGTTGAACTGGTTGGTGAGATTCGTTTTTATGGATCTGTGGGAGGGAGATAGGAAACACACTTTACGACCTGTACATGATGTTGGCACACATGCACACATACACACATGAACACATGCACACATGCACACATGCACACATGCACACATGAACACATGTACACATGCACACAAATACACTCCTCTCTACAGCAGATACCCACACACACACCATCAGCAATCCAAAACATACTTAATAGTGGTTGAAGGTGGGTTACAATATCACAAGGCAAACAGTCATATCACACATGTCAGCATGCAGAAATTTTGTTGCTCAAGACTATGCAGTGCGAGTGTAGACAGCCCGTGTTAATAACAGTATACATGGCTTTGGTGCATGTGTGCTGTTGTTCAGTGATTGGCCTCACAGCCACTTGTTACATGGGTTTGTAAGGTGCCCACTAAGGAGCATTGACTAACATGAATGTGTTATGTGTTGAAGAGTGTCGCACAGCCCAATGATAGACCTCTACCCCTCAGGTATATTATGTGTGCTGTGTGGATGACATGTGGGATACTGAAGTGTGACCTTACAGTGGGTGTCTGGATACACTATGTGTAGCATGTTAAGGTGTACCGCATATGACAAGGTTGTGTATGTTGTGTACATGTGTATCAACTATGCCTATCCAATGTCCAGTACGGTGTTGCCACAATTGTGTGCGATGCTCTGTGTATTGCATGTGATTGAGGCAGCTACTGCCATTACTGAGATGTGCATAGTCTCACAGCAAACATGCACAGCATGCATTATGCGTAGGTATGTTACATGTACATGGCCTACACCTCACCTATGACATGCACATTTCATTAGCAATATTAAAATTATAACACACTCACCAGCATCGACTGGCTGCCTTGCTGTCACACCAGAGGGACCTACAAGAATATGAGACAGTTTGTCAGTGGCCACAACTGTGCCATTGCTACTGTGAGTTTGCTAAACTACAGTAGTACAACAGTCGACAGTCACAGGCATACAGATTATATTCCAAATATCAGTACTGCACAACACTATGCAGCACACCTGCTAAACACACAGTACACATCACATATGCATAATCTAACAATACAGGTAACAGTAGTCTACAGATAGGTCATGTTACCTGCACGCTCCATGTCAACATGCTGGGTGGCTCCGGCCTCCATGATGACACATGTAAGTTGCTGTTCCTGTGGTTGGCCAGGAGCCATCATGCTTAGGAGCAGCTCTTCCACTCTGGTGAGGGGGGGATGAATGGCAACCTCCCCACCTGTGGCAAGCTGTTGTCGACGGATATCAGACGTACACCACTGGACATGTCTAATTAAATCACTGCAGTGATGGCGTACCTGCTCATATGTCCGGTTATGCATGCCTATGTCATTTACCCGATGAACGAGATCTTGCCACAGTGCAGTCCACTCATGCTGGTCCTGGCTGGTTCTAGAGAACAGCAGGGTGTAGTGCTGCACCAGGCTGTTGTGTATTTTGGCTTCCTCTGCAGCTGTATAACATGGGTTTCTTTGGTGGGACATACCCCTGGAAGACAATTAAACAAGATGTGTGTGCAAGTCATGTGGCACACTTAACATCCTAAAGTACAGATATCAATGACCTGCCATATTTCGCATCCGATTGGTTGTCAGAGGATACACATGTTCAATACCACATATTCGTGCTCAGGCCACAACTGGCTGACAGTGCCTGTCACGCTCTATATATCAAACCATGTTCTGCACAGCAGCAAAGAGAAGCTAGTATGTAAGACTATACACCAGTACATGGCACACTGTATGTGAAACAATGCACCACCTAGCCACAGGAGGTATATATCAAGGTAATGCATAAAGAAAGATGTCATCCATTGCAATAAATGTAAAGTACAGTTACAGTATTACGAGTATACCACAGTAGTCTTTGATGCCAAACCTCTGCCTAACATATGTGCACAGTTGTTAATATAGGTGGCATACTGCTGTACTAGACTATACATGTTGCTAGATACACATGTATACCCTGTAACACAGATATGATTGCGGGCATGGTACAGGCATAATTACACACACATCAGACATACATACAACACACAAATGTATGCCATCTCAGATGAGCTTTACATGTGTACCATACAGTACTGTGTGTCACTACTTACAAAACCTTATGCCTGAGGTATGTAATCTGTGAGGACTGCAGGGAACACACAAAACTGTGTTTCCAGGCAATGTGAACCTACACTATACTGTACTGTTTAAGCCTACAGCTTCAGGTAGTACTACAGTTCATATGGGAGTTGGATTCACCAGCAGTACCACTCAATAAGCATACATGTATTGCTTTAGCCTACAATGGGACACCACAGTCGACAACAAGGGACTACGTCACACCATATGCCATACTACTTTTTCTGCCTAGCAATAGCATACACATCTTTTGCTGGGAATCACAGCTAGGACACAAACTACCATGACAGATACAATTTCACACTACACTATCACACCTTTACAGACCTTGCACACATTCACCAACACATTCACCATCACACTCAGTCAACCTCACATAGCAATTATTGCACTAAGTACATGTGTGTGTGCATCGTGTCATGGGTAGGTAATATGCTATTGGCCCTAGGGCCTACAGCAGCCTAGCCATATGCTACCCTGGCCTTTGACACACATGTAAGTTAATTTCACTTGCCCCTGTCAACCAGAGCCACAGAGGTGATTACCGGGGTGTATTTCCTATCTCCCAAACAATCATCAGGAGTATTTATGACAACTGCTAATGAGGAGCTTTGTTTGCTATTGATATGTGGTTTGTTCCAGAGTATGTCATGTCTCTGAGTTAGGAATCTATCCCTCCAGCATGTGCTGTTTAGTGAGCTGACAAGGTTTAAGGCTCTAGAGCATGTATCTGGGAGGGATTGTAATATGTTTACTTGGAGGATGTCCAACAACTATGGGTGTGACATAGCTCTGTATGTTAGGCAGAGGTCACCTCTGGGTAGGCGGTATGCAACAGAGTGTAGCTGTGGTTTTGTGAGTCAGTCTGCATAGGGCATCTGTTTGAGGCCAGTATTACTCTTTATGAGGTTTGTCTGTGGCCTTTCCAGTTGCTGAAGTTGTCATGTAAGGTACATACCACATGGGGCATTGTACTCTCTAGTGGGTTTTAAGTGTGATGAGTAGAGGGGAACACTGACCTATATTTCCCTAGATGACACACCTTCTGTGATTATGTGTACCATGGAGACAGAGTACATGACTAGTGTGGCACTGTGATTATCAAAGGGGAGGCTACTGTCCACCTGTGTCCCATGTTCCCTTATCACACCTTCGGTGTTAGGTAGACTACCACCTATGTGGTAGTTAATGGGTACAGTGTTCTGGCAAGAAGGGATGGCACTGCAGTATCAACACTGACCTTCAGTCCATACCTTGTTCGCCAGGCACCTGTCGCAGTAAGTATGCCCCATGTCTCTCTCCCTCTCTCTATATATAACTATATAACTATAGATATATATATATATATATATATATATATATATATATATATATATATATATATATATATATATACACACACATACATACACACATACATACACATATACATATAAACATCCATTGCTGTACAGAGAGATGTACATATAGGCACATATACAGTCCACTATTCATGGTGGGAATATCAATCATGCGACAGTTGTGAGATATACAGTTATGTAATAATATTGCACAGTGTTGTGCAGACTGCATTGAAGGTGTCCTCAGCCCATGTAGCTTTAGCAGGCCTCACTGGCTGCAACACTGCAAAACTGACAGAGCATACCCACAGTGTTTAACCACCACATGTCATATACCAGCACTGCATGCTGATTTCTTTGCCACACACTACAACCTACATAGAAATATGCACATAACAACCTTCAACAATGTATATATATATATATATATATATATATATATATATATATATATATATATATATATATATATATATATATATATATATATATATATATATATATATATATACACCCTTCACAAACAGTTGCAGTATGTCCCTTGCCCTATGCACATGTACAGATACATATAGATACATACTGCTGCCACATATGGATGATTCACAGTTTGTAGAGTACTCTTCAAAAACATCTACTACATGCCAGCAAATACATATGAGTTACATACCTTTCCTTTGTATTTCTCTGTTCCATCTGTTTTTAAAAGAAATAATTTTTTGTTTTTAATTTTTTTTTTTTTGGTTTATGTTTTCTCTGTCTGTTGCTATTGCTATTTCTTTTTCTGTGTCTCTCTGTTTCTGTCTCTTTGTCTGTGTCTCTGCCTCTGTCTCTGCCTCTGCCTCTGTCTCTGTCTCTCTCTTGCTCTCTCTCTCTCTCTCTTGCTGCAATGAGATTATTGCATGTGTGGACAGCAAGTACAGCCTGCTTTTCTAGGTATCTGCACATGTGCATGTGATGGCCTCTGCACCAATTGGTGCCCACCATTTACTAATTGCATGCAGCCTGCTGTGTAGTAATTTGCAGTACTCACTGTCATAGCAGCCCACTGCTATAAAATGCTAAGTTAGATAGGCATAGCCCTTTCAGCTTTCCAAAGTGGGGCCCATGCTTGTTTGCTGTGGACACCGTTGTGTCAGTCATATATCTGAAGCTAGGGTTGTAGCCAGTGATTTGCATGTTGTACTCAAACCTGAATGTTGCTGCTTCTAGTACACACTTGTCAGTGTAGAATTTTACTCACCCCTCCAAATGCTTACACAAGATACATTGGAGTATGTACTTTCTTTTCTAATTAGACAATTAACTGCCATACAAAAGTAGTTATTGCAATGTATTCTTCTGGCACATGAACTGTTTGTGAACTACTATACTGTAAATATTAATGAACTCACTTCTGAACAGTTTGTTGTTTATTTGTGCTGACATTAGCACAGGCTGCTCATGACAACTGGACAAATTGCAGCACTGAGTATGCCAACCTACATCCTTGGTAGAGCCTGAATACACAGGTATATTGTTCTTTTGGGTAGGGGTGCAGAAGTACAGAGAGCATTATATAGTATTGTGTATGTTTATCTTACTGAACATACAGGGTTGCTGTGTACCTGTTAGTCTAACAAGGCAAATAGTCTGTCTGTGTAGCTCCCACCTGTGGACATATCCAGATGGTAGCCAGAGGTTAGCCTATTATTCTTTGTCTGTGCACCACACCGGTCTTTTCTGCACTGGAACAATGGCATTATCACAGTTGGTTGCTACCAGTACATGGCTGCATCCTTTGATATTTCTGTGTTGTACTCCTACATAAGGGTATGCTTGTGGGACTCATTCCAAAGCTATTTGCAGAGTGTGTAACAGCAGAAAAGCTGAAATGCCTGTGTGTTTCTACCTCTGCCAGGCCTCTGATACACTCAGGTATATATTTGAACAGCCTCAGGGAAAGGTACATATAAGTGAGGTACACCTGTAATATATTACAGACATTAAGTTGAGACTGTGAGAGAATCTGAGCATATGTATTAATACACCTTTTCTGACATGCAAGAAGTGTGTACTCTTACTTATTGACATTATTCATTAAGTGTAATTCCCCACTTTTCGGCCTAACGTCAGTACTTTTCAGAGGAATTCTGAGGGACACAGCTAACATTTGTTTACGAATCAGGGACATCCCTGAAAAGCAGTCACAGTTGGGAAATATGGCCTCTGCCCTATTCAAATATGCCAGTGTTTATCCTGCTCTGATACTGTGTAGGGTTTGTAAAGCGCTACTGTAACTTTATTTTCTGCTAGAATGCCTGGCTCTCTTTTCACAGTCATGTCATGCAATTCCACAACAACTGCTGGTAAAGATCCACAGAACAAGATTTGTGTTATGGCATTCCTATTTCCTCTTTACATTCACTCATTGTAATGCATGATATATTTATTACAGCGCCAATTTGTTGTGTGGCTTAGTGGTACTTCATGCAGTGTAGTGTGTCCAAGGTCTGGTGTTCGAGACTGACAGAGGTGTTTTATTTTGCTGCTCAGCAGAACAAGGGCCCTGCTATGCAGAGTGACTAATGCACTTTTAAGCAGTTGTAAGTGGGTTTGCACAGGTTTGTGCGATGCTTAGCAATACTTAGCTAAGAGCACACATGTGCACACTCGCTCAAAACCGCTAACTACTGCTTAAAAGTGCTTACTCCCGCTAACCCCCACGTGAATTTCTTTGAAAGAAAAGAAAATGGGGAGATAGGAAAGTGGTGAAAAGGGGGCACAAAGAGGGAAAGACAGTAGGGACACCAGCTCAGGATGTACAGGACAGGTGTAGGGAAGGTCCATAGCTGCCCATTTCTTTACCAGCAACAGTTGTGCATATGTTAGAAATTTGGAGTAAGATTTGAAACCTTCCACCTCTGAGAGAGAGGTGAGGACAACAAAGTATGTTGCACTGCCAATTATAATTATCAGTTTACATGTCCAGCGGACATGTGTGCAAAATGGGCAGCTATGTATGGGGCATAATTTTTTTGTGGGAACAGATTGCCCTATTTTTTTTTTTCAGGTGAGAGCGGAATGTGAGGTAGAGGAAGTAGGTATATTTGGGGAGGTAGGTTGGGGAGGTAAACAGACAAGACAAACAAGATGCATACAAGGGCAGAATATGACACATGGGGTGGGTGAACACAATTGACAGGGACGGATGTTTGGAAATCGCAAACCCATGAGCCCACAGATAGTAACAGTGGAACTGAGATCCCCACCCATGGGCAGTCATCACTGCACCTTCACAGCCCTGAGGGTGGATGTGCTGGGGGCTTTGTAGGAGGGGCAAGCTCACCCGTGAGTCACGCCACTCTTGCCTTGAGCTGACATAGGGGATCAGCGACTGAACGCTGGATCTCCCTACGCACCACAGCCCGGACCCTTCGGATGGTGACAGGTGGCCCTTCTCCGCCCACGTTTGCATGGGGGGGACGAGCCCCATCCCCTGCAGAGCTTCCACCCGAAGGTGGCACAGGACCAATGGAGGAGGGGAGCCTGGGCTGGGCACTGCTGGTGCCATGTGCAATCGGCAGCTGAGGAGGTACAGGGGGGTCCGCTGGGACCGGCCTTCCCATACGTTCTGTGTTTAGGTGTGTTTAATTACAACATAGACAGCAGCATTTCAAATTAGTTGTAACAGCATGCAGTAATATTCCCATTAACCCTACACATCAGGGTTCCAACAGTTGAACAGCAAGCATAACACATGCATATATTGAATGACAGTGGACATTCCAACAGCATGCAGGGATGATTGGTGACAACAGGCCACCAAGATTGTGGTGTTTGAACAGGGCGCATGCATCAAAGTAAATGCAGATATTTATAGAACAATAGGACATATGTCCCAACAAATGTTTTGAGATTACACATACCCATTGAGGTGTGGAATTGCATTGTTTATGCACATACAGTAGGGTGTAAAAAGATACCTCCATTAACATCTTATAAATACTTATAGTTTACACTACATTCCTATTGACTGCAGGTGTATATCCCCTACATGTATTATTACACTAGGCAAAGTGCATTAGGTTGTGTGATTCATTTGGCTAGTTCATTTTATACCTGACCTATATCTAACATACCAACTGTCCAAGATGCAGATGTTACTGCTACATAGTTATATATTTTATTTATATTTATATATCTACATAGCTGGATGTGTTCACGTGACATTTATATTTCTACAGAACCCTACATTTCAAGTAGCACACTCACTTTTCTGGGGAACACATTAACAAGCTACTCGTGTGCCAGATCTACCTATGTATGCCAGCGATTGATCAACTGTTGAGGACTGTATATATGCTTCACAGCTACTGGCAGTTCCTTCATCCACTTTATATGGGACTGCCCAACTGTGGGTTGACAGCACTTAATACAACAGTACTATTTATATAATGCAAGGGTATAGCAACATTTCAAAGTAAGTGACACAGACACACTCCTAGTATTATACCTTTATTAATTACATTACACACTTTTCTAGAAGCTCTCTCATTTATTTGATATTACAGTGCATGCAGAAGACTTATTCAAGACGTATTATACCTTTATTAATAGGTTATTAATAGGTTACAACACTCTTTTTCAGGCTCGCTCACTTATTTTATATAACAGTACTTGCAGAGATATTATTCCATACTTATTTTACCTTTATTAGTGGGTTACAACACTCTTTTTCTGGCTCTCTGACTTATTTTATATAACAGTACATGCAGAGAAATTATTCACGGCATTTTATGGCTTTATTATTGGGCTACCACACTTTTTTCAGGCTCTCTCACCTATTTTATATAACAATACATGCAAAATAATTACTAACCTGCCTGGTGGCACAGCCTTAGCAGCCTATCTGCATAGGCTTGCTGATTCGCAGCACGGACACCTGCAGCTGTGAAATAAATGAAGGGATATTGAGACATACCTATCCATTATATAGACTACATTAGCATGCCTTACATACTTCATTCCATGGCTACCTACTCAGTAGTGGGGCATCTTGCATGTCACGGGCCTCCTGTATCCATCGGTTCAGTAGATCCTGCTTCCATCTCTTCAGGTCTGCATGGTGGTGACAGACCTGCTCACCAGTCCGAGGGACACCCGTGGCACTGGTGAGATCATGAGCTAACCGGTTCCAAGCCTCTGATTTGTACTCCGTCCCTTGGAACTGGCCCTGCAGGAGTCTTGACTCATGATGGTGGACAAGGAGCCAAACCATGTATTTTGACTCCTCAATGCCCCAGCGTTGCACTCGAAAGTGAGTACCTTCTCCAGCACCAGCCATTCTGACTGCAGATGGGAGCTACAATCAGTTATGGTGAATATTCCTGCCTATGGAGCTTAAATATGCTGCATTTCCCACACTTATTTGTGATTGGCCATTTTTGAAAATTCTCGGCTGACAGCAAACCTGCTTAGCAATGGTTAATCTTCCATTTATAAGTATATGTATGTTAACAGTACATGCTTATGCTAAGTTGTCATGGCTTTGTGGTTCAGTACTTTGATTGTGGTGCACAGTGTCCTGGGTTGGAACCTTGTCATTGCTTTTTATTTTACTACTGTCCAGACAGGCTAGGGGGTGTGGCTGTGTTTAGGCCACTTTGCACTACATTGCTCCACGTTGCCCGACGGTGCGCTGGTTAGCACGGTGCACAGCTCCACGCAAACCTATTGTGCTAGGTAAAGCGCTGCTTAGCTATGGGCAATAATATTGCGCTAGGTAAAACCCTGCTTAGCTATGGGCAATTATATTGCGCTAGGTAAAACCCTGCTTAGCTATGGGCAATTTTATTGCACTAGGTAAAACGCTGCTTAGCCATGGGCAATTATATTGCACTAGGTAAAACGCTGCTTAGCTATGGGCAATTATATGTCAATATCCTTAATGCTGCTCACCTTCTTATCTTTATATGTATACATTTTGTTCACTAATACATAGGCCATTTCAATGCTTTTTACTAAAATTTCATTCATATATGTCAGGAATTATTTTATATACTAATTTAAAACATAAAATAGACAGGGGAGTGGTGGGACTAGAACCAGGAATGCCTCTTGTTTGTGTGAACGCTCTACCACTACGCTATTGCTATTTGGCTTGATTTGCATAAACATTTCTTATTATGCTCTTCGATGTCGAAATTGCTAACTGCAGCTAAGCAATGGGCACACCCAAGCAAACACGCACAAATACGGGCAGCTATATCGGGAATTATAAAAAAAATTTAGTTTACATTTTACATTTACAAAGGTGTTTAGTATGTGGGAATGTGTACTGTTTGCTATGTGTGCATTTCAGCAGACTTGTTCATTGCATTTGTCATTTTCACTGGATATTTGGACTGCTCGGCAGTCTGACATGGCCCCTGCAGTCTTACACGCTCCGTGTAAGCCTTCCAGTTGAGTCAGCGCCCTCATGCATATGCATGATGCGCTAACGTCATAGTCTTAAATGGCAGTCTCCCAGTAAGACTTGGTTAGTCTTACTCGGTGGATTACTGAATCCCACCCATTATCTTAATAGATGCTTTAATTTATGTGATGTCTTGATAGTATTTAAAGATATTGGTTTAATTAGTTTTGTCTTAAGAAATCTGGTGAGGTATAAAGGAAGAAAGTACTAACCATGTTTTAAATGCATTTATTCAGAGTATCCCAGTTTTTTAGCTTCGTGTGCATATGTGTGTGTGTGTGTGTGTGTGTGTGTGTGTGTGTGTGTGTGTATGGGTGGGTTTGTTTATTTGTTTATTTAATTTATTTATTTATTTAGTTATTTAGTTGTTTTTAAGTCTTAGCCTCTGGTTGTGGTAGCAGTTTTTGTTTAGGTATTATGCAGTATGAGCAGACCTTAATACTTATCCCCTAGCTTTAACTGATCACAAGAAGAATAATGATCATGTTCCAAAGACATCGTCTGGAACGTTTCTCCCTGGGCCTCCACTGAAAATAGGCTCTGTCCTAGTTGGAGTTTCCCTGTCAACAAATACTAAATAAATAAAGATTACTACTACTGGCAGGCTGAGAGGATGAACAAGAGATCCCCTCATACTCCAGTCTCAGCGACAGTTCCCTTGCATTATGGAAACCAAATTAATCCCTAATCTCTATTATGATGACCTTCGCTAAAATAAAACCTTCATAATTATAATCCACTGTTAGCTTAGCAAGGTGTATCCACAACCATACAATTTATACACAAAAGCTCCAGGTTAAACCCTGGTATTTTAGTGTGTTCTTGGTCCTTGAAATGGCTAACACAACCTTCCCTATTGTGCCTAACTCCACCAAACCTATATTGTGCAGCTAATGTACAATATAACCTTAGTCCATTTTACTTTTAGAATGCCTCATTAAATTAATTTTCTTCTATTCTTGCTGTCTTTTCTTTCCAATGAAAGTCAACTTAATTCATTGTGTTACTTGCCCATTTTACCGTCCCGCGGTGGTGGTGCTGCGGCAGTGTTGTCGCCTCACAGTAAGACGCTGTCTGGTTTGAATCTCAGCTAGAGAGTCTTCTACGTGGAGACATGCATGAATGGGCGTACCTTCGTTGAAGGTTGTGCGTCAAGGCTGGTAACTCAGCACATAAAAATTAACTACCAATCATTAGCGGACCGGAGTTCTGCTGTGGCGACCCCTAACTGGGAAAAGCCGAAAGACACAACAACTTGTCCATTTTAGCCTTGTTTAACAGAAGTCATGTTCCTGGCTGATGCATATCTGATTGCCTGCTACAAGTTTTTATCCCTTAGCCAAGTAGCATACCAGATTGTTACTTTTGCCTTTCTAGACTTGTTTTATTGCCTGCAAAGCCTGTTCTTTGTATGTTTGTCCCTTATTACCTCATATTGTCACTTATACAGTGAAAAGACTATCAAAATGTTAGTCTGTTACTTTTTAGTGGCTGTCTTTTTACTTCAGATTTATGCTACCCCTTCTAGTTTACTAATAATTATTTCTCCCACATAGTTTATTTAGTTATTTAGAGTATTTAAATGTATAATCCTAGGTATTTCAGTATTAAAATAACATAACTAAAAGAGTATTAATAAAGCCAGTTCAGAAGGCAGGAGCAAAAATCAAAAAAGAAAAGAAATAAAGATTAAAAAAATGTAAAAAGTTAAATTACAACTAGTACACCTTGCAGGACTTAAGTAGAGTGTCTTATGCAGATGGCACTTACAGGATTTTATAAGGCCAGCAGACTCAAACACATAAATTGAGGTAAGTAGCTCATTCCCAAGGAGTGGAATAAAATGGACAAAAGATAGCCTACTAGATCACATCTCAATATCAGCCCTTGGAATGGCTAGTAGAACCTCCGTTAGCATGTCCTACTAAATTATGGGATACTAGTAGCTCCCTTAAATTAGCAGGATGCAAGCTATGAAGGGCATGAAAGATATGTGCAGAAGCTAAAAGACATATATATCAATGACCAGCAACCAGTGCAGAGCCTGCAGGGTGACATTATATGGCATGCATTTCATGACTCATTTCAATAGCCTTACTGCAAAACCTGCACTCATTGCAGTTGAACAAGGTCCCTGCCAGTAAGACCAAGGCAAATGAGACTGCAATAGTCACAGCAAGATAATGTCAGTGCATGCATTGCTCTCAGAAGTCTAGAGATGGAGTCCAGCACTTAATCCACACCTTATCTTTAACATAGAAGTATGAACCCTTGAAGGTGACTGAAATCCAGTTGTATTATATGAGCTAATAGTCAAGAAACATCCCCCAATAGATTAATAGAAGACATGCCAGTCTTTTTCCACCATATGTAATAAAGGGAATGCAGAAGCATGAGATGCAATTGATAGACTGTGGTATGAAGAACTGTAGCTGGGTCATCTGATGTTCTGTGTAGTTCCTCCATATTGGCACAATCGGCATACACTTCAACTCAAATTTGAGGAGCAAAAAAAAAGGATGAAATCCAAGCAGATGTCAAAGGCAATAAAATCTAGCACACATACTCCAAAGTAGAGGAGATGTAAACATAAATGTCATCAGTATAAAAATATCTCTTCAATCTCTCCTCTTTATGACATTATTAAGTGGCAGTATATGCACTGAAAAAAATAAAGGGGTACCAAAGACAGACCCATGCAGCATTGAATATTATGGGGGTGAAGAAGACCAGAAAGGTTTACTTTGGGACCACATACGTAATAGGCAAGAGGCAAATCACTGAAGACTGAAGTAAGTCAGTCTCCAATAAATCTTCAGAGTCTCAGTCAAGATCCTGCCATCTACAGTGTTAAATTCTGCTGTGAGATCAAGGTGAACCAGAGTAGAATACAATTCATTTCTTGCCATCAGCAAGGCATTAACCACTTGAATGGGGGGAGGGGACAAGTCCCAGTACTGTGTTTCAATCCAAACCCAGACTAAAATGGATTAAGGAGACAACCATGTTATGTTAAATGGGGATACATCTGGGCACATATTGCCTTCTCAATAACCTTGCCTATAAAATGAAGATGAAAGACATGACAGTATTTTACAGAATATTTCAGTATAAAATTGATTTTTTTTTGTAAGGCTAGGGGTATCGAAGCCTATTTTAAGGAAGATGGGAAAAACTGTTTTCTAAGACTGAGAAATCTTGAAAATTGATTGGACCCATTGACTTAATACAAGATTTAAGCAACGTCATTGGACTAGGATCCAGTTCACAAAATGTCAGATGCATCCATTAACCTATTTTTATAACATTATCATAGTCAACATATCCAAAAGTAGCCCAGTAAAAGTCCAGCACAAAAGTCTAGGCTACTCATCTAAGACTGTAATGTCTTGAGCCATTCCAGGGAGAAGGCCTACCTTAACCATGCAGTCTTTTCTGCAAAAAACTATGCAACATCATTATACTATAAAGAAGAAAAAGAAATTGCTGTGGTAGAATCTTACAGGACAAAAAAAAAGATGACTTCTTATCTGAGATTCTTGTTTGATAAGTTGAATATATATATATATATATATATATATATATATATATATATATATATATATATATATATATATATATATATATGCATGCAAACTACATTTGAAATTGAGAAAGCAAATCCTTTGCTATATTCACACCTACTCCCACCCTTGCCTCCACATAGAACAGAGTTCATTACCAAATCATGGTTCATGTTAGGCAGTAGATCTTGGACACACATAAACTGGGGTCCAGGACACTACGGCAGGAATAAAATAGTAAAATACCCAAATTTTAATATGTTGAGTGACTTAGTGATTTCATACCACATCCTAAAAAGCACATACATGAACCCATCTCCATAAATAACATAAACAAATTAGGTAATCGAGAATCAAAAAATCATGTGATTAATTAGAGTACCTAAAACTTAAAGCTGTATAAAATACGCACAAACAAATTAAATAACTATAAACATTTTATGATGGAAAACATTTTAGAATGTAGCTGATCTTAATTTGAGAACACTACTAATATTAACATTTTCATTTAATCTTGGCAGTTCTGTTGCATCCAGTCTTAACTGCCAGACAAATTCTCTACAGTCAAGGCTCATCTCCCAGTCTCCCAGCTGCAACCTTTATATCTCATCATTGTTTGTTTTTTTTTTTTCAGAAACAAAATATAAACTCATAACTTCTTTACATTGGAAGGCCATGCTTACTAAGGGCACAAGTGTGTTCATAATTTCTGGAATGAAGACTTTTCTCCATTTTACTGATAAAAAATCCATTGTGTTTGGTGCAAGATGTCATACAGACCAACCCTTTAGTCCCACAATTAGTGTGGTCACATTTTAACAGTGGGTATATCACTAATATAAACACATTCCCCAAGATTCAGTAATCTTCTGTGCAAGAATAGCTTAGTCCTGCATGGAAGCGACCATTTAGGATCAGCACGGCAGAGTGCTATGCATATTGATGAAGGCATGCTGCCTGAGCTCCTAAACAGACACGGAGCGTGGACGAGTGCAGGGGGCATGTCTGAGAGCAGAGCTCTCACAACATACACGCCCCTGCAATCAAGAACTGTAGGTTAGCAATAAAAATGAATAAGACTGCTCATAGGGGGTTGCATACCCCCAGCAACACCCCCCCCCAAGTTCATAAGAGCAATAGTTAAAATATAATAATATACACAAGTTACATTTTTTTTATCAAACAAATAAAATTTAACCATAGGTGCACGGGTTTGGTCATTGCTTAGCTACGTATACTGCAGCTTAAATGGCACAAGAAGATAAATATCAAGACATATGCAAATGAAACAGTACTGGAATAGTATCCATGGTCAGAGCATTCACCTTATGAGCAGTCAGACCCGGTTCAAGTCTCACTCCAGTATATTCCATTTTCCATGTCAAATCACTTTATGAACAATATTTTTTGTTGCATAACCTACTAAATAGCATATATTTGTGAAATGGAGTACTGCAATAAAAGATGTGAGATGTCATTGTAATAATGTTGTAAAATCCACAGATAAATACAAGTGCCCCATATAGTAAATGCACACATGAATCAGGGATAAAAATCAAAGGTATAATGTGTAATAAATGATAAATCCATAGAGTGTCCAGATCCACCACCTTCCCAAGGACCATTTTACATTTCTGTCTAAATTAGTGCGGGGGTAAGCGGGAGTAAGCACCATTAAGCAGCAGAAAGCGGGAGTAAGCATATTTAAGCATGATTAAGCCTGTTTGCATGGGGGTAAGCAATGCAAACACAGGTTAAGCAATACTGAAGCTAACTCCCTGTAAGCATATTTAACCAGAGGTTAGCATTGCTTACCTTCACACGAACCCACGTAAACCCGCTTACAATTGCTTTAATCACTATGTATGCAACAGTCGCTGTTCTGCCCAGAAATGAAATAAACAGCCCTTGCAGGTTGTGAACCCAGGACCCTGTACACTATAGTCACAGTAGTTAACCAGTAAGCCATCACAGCAGAACTTAAAACTGAGGAATCACCAAACAAATCCTCACTACAGGAATATTAAACTTAACATGTGAAAGGAATCTATATACAGTTTTATGTTGTATAACCTACTACATGACATAAATATGTGAACTGGAGTACTGCATTAAGTCCAGATGTGAGGTGACATTGTAATAAAGTGTTGAAATCCCCTAATAAATACAAGGACCCCATACAGTGTACATACACATGAATCATGGATAGCAAACACATATCTAACATGTAATGAATAATAAATCAATGCCAAACAGCAAATAGTATGCAGATTAAGATTTAAGCAACTCTAAGCTTTGCACAGCCCAGCTTACTAGGTGTAAGCAATGTGTAGGCCAGCTAAATCAGTTTGCCCATTGGTATGCCCCTTTAAGCAATGCCAGCCTTAGGTAAGCTGGTTTGCTCATAGCTTGGCTTTTTCAAAACTGTCCAATCACGGCAAAGTGTGGGAAATCGGCCCTATTTAAACCCAACAGGTGGGAATACATCTCATAACTGGTTGCAGCTTCCTCCTGTAGGCACTATGACCAGTGTGGGAGAGGGAGTGCACTTTCGGGTGCAGCGCTGGGGCATCCAGGAGTCCAAAGTCATGGCAGGACTCCCTGTTAAAGACCATGACCAGAGACTGCTGCAGGGCCAGTACCAGGGTTCCCAATATAAAGCAGAAGCCTGAGACCATCTCGCCCATGACCTCACCAGTGCTACTGGCATACCTCAAACTGGTGAGCAGGTCAGGCATCACTATGCTGACCTGAAGCGGAGAAAGAGGGAGCTCTTGGATCAGTGGATCCAAGAGGCTAGGTAGACGGGGGATGTCCAAGCCGTGTGTAAGTATCGGTCCACTACCTGTTTAATATTTGCCAGCTCATGTATATTATGGATAGGTATGGCTAAATATTCCTCTTATGTCTTTGACAGTGGCAGAAGAGCGGGCTGTGAACCGGGAAGCCCATGCCTGTAGACTATAGAGGTTGCATCGCGTGGCAGGTTAGTAATACTCTTGCATGTACTGTCATAAGAAATAAATCTTAAATTAGTAGAAAGTTAATTGCCAGTATAAAACCTGTATTGTCTAAGGCATGTACTGAATACACCAGACAATATGGCAGGAAGAGTCTCATATAGGTTGTATGTAAATAACAGGTTGTCATAAGAAATAAATCTAAAAGTAGTAGAAAGTTAATTGCCAGTATAAAACTTGTATTGTGTACGGCATGTACTGAATACACCAGACAATATGGTAGGAAGAGTCTCATATAGGTTGTATGTAAATAAAAGGTTAACAGCCTGACAATAAAGGTCTAACTGCTGGACTGCCTGTGTTTACTCTGGTATCATATGGTAATGTAGTGTTGCAATCTCTTAATAGTACTGTTGTATTAAGCACTGTTACCCACACAGTGCTACATAAATAAAATGTGTAGGAATGTCTCTATATGACTGTTGTAATCACAAGATGTCATATTCTACATCTGAAAGAGACATAGACAGAAAACAGTGAAAGGATAGACAACGTAACCCAAATAGTACACTCAACTGAGATGTGAAGTGTTGCATCTTTAGCACACACAGCCATGGTTCGAATCCTGGGAATGGTAGTAAGCTGTATGCAGAATCATACCCCACAACTGTACAGATATGTCCAGAATGTTCAGTTAATTGGCCCATATCTGCTGCCTGTTACCCTGTCCCCCTGGCAAATCAATGGGATGATCCCAGGCATTTAGGCAGCAAATAATGACGTACAACTGATTGTCAGACATCTATAAGAACAAACCTGTCACTCTAGCAACTCCCCAAAATGTTATGAGAGTAATAAGCAAAGCATATCCCATCTCCACCCCCATGTTGTGAAGCTGTGACCAGAGTGTGTGCAGTAACAGAGTTGAACATATGTGCATAATACTAATGTGGAATCTGGTCATATGTGTGGCAACATTCAGGTAGTGCTAACAAACATTCCCCCCACAGATCTGTCAGATATAAAAACTGTGCGTGGAAATAAATGATTGAAATACTGGAGTGGTACTGTTTACTCTGGTACTGTAGGGAATTGTTAGTGTTGCAGTTCCTCTGAATAATAAGGTATTACTCAGTACTGACATCCACACTGTGCTACATAATAAAATTGTCTACAAAACCCTCTATAAAAGTGTTGTAATTACAAGGTCAGACTGTAAAGCCACGGGAGACTTATAGACAGAAATCAAAGATGAGATACACAGCAATATCTATATAGCACACTCAACTGTGATGGACACTGGTTTATTTTTAGCAGACACAGCCATGGTTCAAATCCTGGGAGTGATAGTAAGCTAAATGCAGAATCATACCCCACAAGTGTACAGAATTGTTCATATCAGCATGCTAATCTCTGACATGTAGGCAGCATTTAATGTCATATAACTGACTGTCAGGTCTGTACATATTTGGAAAATGTCTATGAAAACAAAGCTGTGATTGTACAACTCACCAAAGGTTTATGAGGGCAATAGTCAGAATATGTCCCGGTTTCACCTGCATGTTGTCAAGACATGCCCAGGGTGTGTGCAATAAGAGATGGACAGGTATGTGCATAACATCAACCTAGAATCTGGAAATATGTGTAGAAACAGTCAGGTAGTGTTAACAAACAATACCTCCACAAGTAAACCAGGTAAGAGGTATATACTGCAAGCAAAACTCAGTTCATGTATATAGTTGTCTACATCCATACCACTGTCCAAACTAAGGCCATAGGATAGTGTAATAATAACTGTAAGGTACAGATCACAGCACTGACTAGGAAAGTAATGAGAACTAAAGGGATATACAAGTTGTTAATTGACATCTTTCTCTCCCCCACCATATCTGCAACAATAAACTAAATACACAACTCAATCAGAATGTGCTCTATTAAATCTACTGTTGGTACATATGTCTTATTGTTGGATAAATATTTAAATTTGTTTCTATGCATGTGCCATGTTGAAATACTCCCACATTGGTGGCATGCTCCCATCAATGTACCTGCATGCTGTTTTAATGACCACTGTGGTTCCATATATGTATGTGTTCTGTTTGCTATGCAACTGTTCCATATCTGGTGTTTCGGGTTAATGGGAATATCTGTGCATGCTGTTATACCTAATCCTGCAATGTGTTGACTATTACTAACCCACATATGTTGCAAAATTGAAACACCATAGCACGTTTGGGAAGGCTGCTCCCAGCGGATCCACCTCTCCCACCTCATCTGGCTGTGGCACTGAGCACCAGCACATCTGGGCCCACCCCAGGACCTCATTGTCTGCTGGTCCTGCACCATCTTCGGGTGGAACCTCCTCAGGGGATGGAACTCACCCCCCAGAAGCGGACACGGACAAGACACCGTCACCCATCACCAGGTCCGGGGTCTGGTGTGTAACGAGCTCCGCAGGAAGTTTGGAGATCTGCTATGCCAGCTTGAGGGCCATGTGGCACAACCAGAGGGTCAGCCTGGCCTTCCTACTCAGCGCCCATCACAGCCACCTACGGGGCCGTGAAGGTGCAGTGGTGACTGCCCATGGGTGGGGACCTCAGTCCCACTGTTTCCACTAGGGGGCTCATGGGCTTCTGACTTCCAAACACCCCTTGTCATCCAAGGTCTTTACCCCCCACATGTGTCATATACTGCCCCTGTATGCTGTCTTGTCTGTCTTGTCTGTTATCCTACCCAACCTACTTCCCCAAATATACCTACTATCCCTCCCCAACATCCCACTCCCACCTTAAAAAAAAGGGCAATCTGTTCCCAAAAAAAAAATCTCGCCCCATACATAGCTGTCCATTTTGCACACTTGTCCACTGGACACATGTAATCTGGTCTAACTGGCTTCACAAGATATTATTGTTGTCCTCACCTCTCTCTCAGGGGTATGAGTGTCCAAATCTACCTCCAAATCAGTGTATATGCACAGCTGTTGCTGTAGAAGAAATGGGCAGCTATGGACCTTCCCTACACCCGTCCTGCACATCCCTAGCTATTTTCCCTACTGTCTTTCCCTCTTTGTGCCCCTTTTTCACCTCTTTCCTATCAGCCCTTTTCCATTTCTTTTAAAGAAATTAGCATGGGGTAAGCAGGATTAAGCACTTTTAAGCAACAGTAAGTGGGTTTAAGCCTGTCTGTGCAGGGATAAGCAATGTCTACACAGGTTAAGCAATTGAGAAGCTAAATCAGTATAAAAAACTCTAACCATAAGTTAGCAGTGTTTACCTCCATGCAAACCCATGCAAACCAGCTTACAACTGCTTAAAAGTGCCTTAATCATTTTGTATCCAGCGGCCCTTGTTCGGCCCAGCAAAAAAATAAGCAACCTTTGCAATCCTTGAACCCAGGACCTTGCACACCATAGCCAAAGTGCTTTACCACTAAGCCATATTAGATATACATAATCTTGCTGTTTTCACAAACATATCATCCAGCACAGTCAGGAAATGTATTTATACATGTAGATGCATATGTGTGTGTGTGTGTGTGTGTGTGTGTGTGTGTGTGTGTGTGTGTGTGTGTGTGTGTGTGTGTGTGTGTGTGTGTGTGTGTGTGTGTGTGTGTGTGTGTGAGTGTGTGTGTGTGTGTGTATATTTCTCTCTCTCTCTCTATAGAGATATATGTCTACATATATATATGTAAGCAGAAATATATATATATATATATATATATATATATATATATATATATATATATATAGCTGTATATATATATATATATATATATATATATATATATATATATATACATACAGATATATATCTGTATATTTTTATATATATATATATATATATATATATATATATATATATACATACAGATATATATCTATAGATATAAAAGAGAACATAACAAATACATGTCTGACCAAAGGCAATGTTAATGGGGGTGAGGAGGCCCAAACTATATACGTCTTGTAAGTACTGATATCAACCCCTCCCCCACAGCCAAACAGATCTGCCCTGCAACACAGTACCAACTGTTGCAAGTCCCATACCCAGGACCCTACACAACATGGCCACAAGACATTAACAGTAATCCATCCCACCTGTATGATGTCAGGATGGTATCAATAACATATCATGCAGTACAGTCTGGCTACCATAGGGAATGTATAATGTGGAAGAAATAAACAGTCCAAAGATACATAAACACACACACATATATACAGATACACACACATACACACACACACACACAGTCACACACACACACACACACACACACACATATATATATATATATATATATATATATATATATATAACCACACATACACACACAGAGATATGTATAGGAAGATACATATTTAGAGGATGCACAGCATATTGAACAGCCAGTATTCCTACAGTTGTTACCTTTTCAAATGGACAGTGTATGAGTCACTCATACAAAAGACAATTGTTTCCTGAAACATATACCCACAGAGAAGTCAAAGGATATGACACCACACACAGGTCTGCATACTTAAGAAAGTTTTATTTGTGTACTATTACAGTTGTATACGCCATGCCATATAGCTGTTAGGTCTTTGAAATGCATACTAACTGATTAATGCAACTCTCAAGCAGATCATTTTATACAGTAATCCAAAAGCATAACATATGTCTCTGTCCAGGCCAAGGCCTTCAAGTAGTACAACAGTAAAGGTAGACTGGGACACAGGATAACAATCAATCAACAGTAAGTAATGCAGTTGTATAGTCCAGCAGCCTCTAATTATACTCTGTACTCAATCCCTAGGGGGAAAAAACTTAAGTTGACACAATGGGATGCATCTGTTACATAACGATGCATGACTGAAAACATCACAATCACACTGACAAACAGAACAGTCTGCATGGTAGTAAGCACTAGGCCACCAATGTTCCCAAGGTGAAATGTATGGTAATGTGTAGCTATATACCTTAAGGCGGCTTACTACTGATATCCCTCACATGTTGCAACAGTCTAGGTTATATATTGTGCATAACCCCCAGAGACTGACTTACAGGGGTATATAACACTGTTACATACACTAACCTCTGGACTGCAGAAGGGCACACATGTTTTGTGCAGCTTAAGCCCATATATATATATATATATATATATATATATATATATATATATATATATATATATATAGACCCTACCCCACAATATGTGTGGGGGCCACAACAGCACTGGAATTCTGACAGGAATCGCAGCATGACATAATCATAGGCCATTATATAACAAGCCCTTACTGCATGTCATATGGACAAAGCCTGGTATGTAGGTGGAGGACAGAGGCTGGAACACAGACCCATATGTGAAATAGTGTTGTCATACACTGAGTAAGTTGCTGGTGTTACAGGATAACCATCCCCCAATACAAAAGAAAAATATTATCAAAGGACAAATGGTCAGAGTGGCCAAAATGACTTCTAATTACACTGATTTTATTAATGAAATGGATTATGTGCATAAGTTATTTTTGGAGAGAGGCTACCCATATTCAATTATTCTTCCTTTAGAGGAAGAGGTGACAAGGGGGTGGGGGACAAAATATGTACCTTTGTTGAATAAGGAGATTAACAAAGATATTAATTTCTTATATTACACCTCAGATACCATTGGGACAAACACATCCAACACTATAATATATCAAAACACACCCTTTCTTGTCATGACATATAATGTTAATACTTACTCAATAAGAAAACTTATAAACAAGAAATGGGACATTTTTAAAACTATAACTAATAGGCTGGAAATATTTAACAGATAAATTAGCTATAGTGTTAGGAGAGGTCCAAATCTTAAAAATTTGTACGAAATGAATAAACAGGACAATGATGAAAAGAAAAAGGGTATTTTTCATTGTGGGAGATGTTTCCAATGTACATTTATTGCAAATACAGAGGAAGTACTATTACCTTCTATCCCTATGACATTTAAGGGTAAACATCACTATACTTGTTATACTAGTGGGGTAGTATGCTTGGCCTACTGTACCTCATGTTGGGGATATTATGTGGGTAAGACAGAGAGGCATTTACAACAAAGAATATATGAGCACATGTATGACGTAAACAGGAAAAAGGAAACAAATGCTCTGTATAGACATACATTAACCTGTTTGGGAGCCAACTTCAAGTTTTGGATATTGGAAATGGTACCCAGGAATAGTAGAGGGGGGGACTGGGAAACACAACTCAGTTACAGAGAATTAATCTGGCAACTATGTTTGGATTCCAATACACCTCCAGGGATGAATGATTATGTGTCACTATTACCAGCCCTAAAACTCGGGCTAATAAGGTAAAAATAAAAAGTAAGAATAAAAACAAAATCAAATAGAAATAACATTTTTGCAACACCATTAATATTAATATTATTATTACTACCATTATTTTACACTTTCCATCACCTATCTATTCTTCCATCCATTTATTATCAACTTTTTTATGTATTTATGTATAAACTATATACACACAATTTGACAGAAGTTTTCAATGAAGGTTTTTTGCAATTTATATTTTGTCTTTATAGGAGACTGTTTTTTAAAAACTTTTTAAAAAACTTTTAAAAATTGTTAACATTGGTTGTTAGTAATTTATACTGCAAATCAGCATACGTAGTCAAAATTATGGACATATGTTATTTATGTATTTATGTATGTTTAAATTAATATGCTATTTATTTCAAACTTGTAAGATATCTCACTTGTATAGACAGATTAACTATTTTTATACATTTTTATTTTCATGTATCAGCTATTCCTTTTAACCCATTTTTATTCAAAAGATTTGAACTGAAATTTCAAGTTAACTCTAATTGTATTAAATTATCCAATCAATTAATAAGAAGATGTATAAAAGCCCTTGCATAGTAACAGCATACATTCTGATGAAGTTTCCGGTTAGGAAATGAAAGCGCTAAATCGTTAATGTCATGTTCGTTTGTTTTGTTTTGCCTTGTTTAATAAATTAATTCTTTATACTACGGACTGCAGAGTCTTGCTAGAGGACCGTTCCATACATTACTGTGAGACTGCCTTCATTGGTTCCTGTATTACGGGGAATTTGGAGTGTTTTACTGGTTATTGGAATTTTTTCCCGCATTTTCCATTTTTTGGTGTTACAGGATAGTCTGCAACATATCCATAGTCAGGAATATGAAGTCAGAAACACAAATGGATGTAGTCATGTACTGATAGCACTCAACACACAAAATTCCAGTGATATATCTGACACAAGACCTGTGTGGTGGACAGACAAAACATAACTGGCATACCACTGTCCTTGTACTCAACTGTATTTTAAACCTTGCACAGCCTGCGAGCTATTATTCACAGAAACAATTTTTGATTCTCTTAAATCTTTTTTAATTTCTTTGTATTTGAATTTAGTCATTTTTTAATTATTGTAATCTTTTTTTGTAATTTACTAATGCTTGGAGCTTATCTCCCTGGGCCTCTACTGAAAATGGACATGTATCCAGCTAGACTAGCCCAGCCAACAAATGTAAAATAAATAAATAAATAAATAAATCATGTGGATAGGCACACAGTTGAGAGCTATGCAGACAGACTGCATTCCATGTTAAACTAGTATGTACAAACAAACCCCACAACACTGGTGCTATACAATGCATATAACAATACTACTCACACTCTGTCTATAGTTCTGGAACCTTATACAAATATGTAGCTGGCCTGAGTCTGCAAGTCCTCTTGTAAGAGGAATTGCTACCTGCTGTTTGTAACACTGCTGCCCACACACAGGAAGGATGTCCACAATACAGGAAAGGCAAAGAGACCATGCTCACATGATGTAGGGGTTTATAGTAGTGGGTTGCCATGACAGTGGTAATTGGGAGTACTACACAGCATGCTGTATGCAGATAGCAAGTGGAGGACACTGATTAGTGCATAGGCCATCACCTTATCATGTACATCACCTAGAGAATCCATGCTACAATCTATTCAAAGCAGCTCAATCCATTTACTGGAGAGAGACCGAGATAGAGAGAGAGAGAGAGAGAGAGAGAGAGAGAAAGAGAGAGGGAATCAAAGGCAAAGCCAAAGCAAAAAAAATAAAATAAAATAAAATAACAAAAAAAAAAAAATACATCCAGCAAACTATCCAGAACAGACATCATTCCCACAACAGGTATGTGAAGTATATGTGCATGTAATTCAATCTAGTACTTGGTCCATAATAATGGAATATATGATGTGGAATGATGTATATGTGCCAACAGGTGTTGTTGTAATGATGTCCAGCTGAACAACTGCTATGGACAATAGTGTCTGTCCCTGTGGGTAGTGGGTTATACCCGTCAACTGTGCATATCAGCACTGACTGACAAGATGTAAGCCATCATAGTGTGTGTTGTGTAATGCAAGATATGTATATTAGTGTGGCTAATAGCTGGTGGTGGAAATAATGCCACTATGGTGGACACGTGGGTTTCAGAGCCCACCACTTGCAGGACACTCAAGTTAACATGTAATGTAGCATGCAGAAATGCCATAGGTGTGTAATAGACTTACCTGCAATCTGTCTCTATATATACCCCCCTAATGTTAGACTGTGTCCACATGTAGCAAGGCAGAACAGTGCAGCTGTGCAGGAAGGAGAGTTAGATAGTGTGGACCTGATGTCTAAATATATATATATATATATATATATATATATATATATATATATATATATATATATGTGTGTGTGTGTATATATATATATATATGCATATATATAGGTTTACCATTAAAATGTTGCTGTGCAATTGCACGGCTATGAAGTATTCGAACAGATGTTCAAATATTTCATATGAGGGCAGGTTAAATGAGCGAATGGTATATTTGCGAATGGACTGTGCATTCGCAAATATAACGTTCGCTCATGTAAAGGAATCACCGTAGAGTGCGGTTAGGGAAATACATCTCTTTCCCCACTGTAGTTCGATCTTAGAGTTGGAATAATAAGTTGGGGGATGTATGTCTACATATATACAAACACACACATACACACACACACACACACATATGTATATAAATACATGTCCCCTAGTTTTGCATCACAGTGCTGCATGTTATGTGTGAGGGACATCACACATATCAATACACACATATATAAATATATATATATATATATATATATATATATATATATATATATATATACAGCAGTAAGTGTGTTCAACATGGACGGTTATGTCACATGTGAACCCTTTGTTGGGACCACATTGCCCTTGTTTGTGAGGGTGGGATTGGGAATTTAGGGAAGGATAACAGGTATATTTGTGGGGATGGGTTGGGTTGGAAGATAGAGAAGACAGCCTACAGGGGCGGTCAGTATATGACACATGTGGTGGGTAAACAACCTGGATGGGGAGTGTCTTCTGCAGTGTGGAAGCCCCATGAGACCCCATATGGAAACAATGGGAACAAGGCCCCCACCCATTGCCAGTCACAACATCAGCTTCATGGCCCTGAAGGTGCCTGGGCTGGAGGCTGGACAGGAGGAGCATGTGGAACCTGTGAGTGTGTAATGAGGGCCTCAAGGTGCTGTAGCACATCCCCCAAGTCTCTGTGAGCTTCCTATGCACCAGACCCTAGACCTGACCTCGGGTGACATGATCATGTCTGTGTGTGCTCCCGGGGGGGACACACCATCCCCTGAGGTGGTTCCACCTGAAGATGGTGCAGGACCAGTAGATGAGGCCCCAGGGTGGGTTCCACATGTGATGTGGCCTGGTAACATGGCCAGATGAGGTGGGAGAGGTTGTTCTGCTGGTAACTGTTTCTTAAAAATGCTGTTGTGTCACTATCCTAGAACATATGTGGGTAGTAATAGTCCACACATTCACGGATCATGTCCAACAGCATGCATAGATATCCCCAATAACACAAAAGAACAGATGTGCAGCAATCACAGAGCACGTGCATATATGGAACCATAGTGGCCCTTACAATGACATGCAGGTGACATTGTCTGTAATAGGCCAGCAATGATAGTGCCCCCACAGGGAACATGGCTACAAACATATAGTACAAAGTGTGGTACAATACAATATATGTCCCAATGATAGGTATTCTGTAGCCATATCTATTGAGTTGTGTGATCGGATTGTTGTTGCAGATACAATGGGGGGAGACAGAGATGTGTATTAAGAACTATGGTAATCTTGCTGTATGAGTTGCTCAGACCTGTTTCCATCTTTATGTCTTTCAGGCAAGATGTCCCATGAGAGACTCCCTGTTTATACAGTGGACAAAAATGAGGTCATCATCACACACCTGGTGCAGCACTACCAGGTGTTGTTCAGCAGAACAGCCCATGAGCAGCAGGAGTGGACAGCCCTGTGAAATGATCTTGTCCACAGGGTAAATGATGTCAGCCTGCATAACCACAGTTATGAGCAGGTCTGGCATCATTGCACTGACCTACTTTGCAATGCCCATCGGCATGCTGCTACAGTCAGGGGGGAATCACAACAATGGAGGGTCATGTCATCCATCCCCCCTGGATGTTGAGGAGCTCCTTGCCAGCCTCGGGGCACCTGCCCACCTGCACACACAACAACTGGTGGAGAGTATAGTGGAGGAAGGTGTTACCACACACCAGCAGAGGAGCATGCAGGTAAGGCCACAGGATACATCAGTAGACCACTGTTGCATATCCATCTGCATCTGTACAGGTAGATCATGCATATGTGAGATGACATATATATAGTCTGTTGCTGCGTAGTAGTAATAAACAGCTGTGCATAAGGTGCAGTATTGTGGGCTTGTACTGTTGATGTACTGTAATGCACCTTGTACCAATGCCATAGCTGTGGCTACTGACATCACATCTCTCACACACTTATGTAGCTCCCTCTGGTATACCTCCAAGGCAGCAGCCTGTAGCTAGTGAGTATGCTTTTTGTTCAGGTTTGCCAATACACCGATCATGTTATGGCTATGGTATATTCCATGCAAACATTTAACACACCTATCCATAATGCATGCCATACATGTTCATGTATTGTTGCTGTTAACTGCACTGCATCACAGTGGTCACCATGATGGTGTATCTGAAGGGTATGTTAGACTCCTGCAATATAACTAACATCCTGTCATTGCAAAATGTGTGCACAGAGATGAACATAATGGTGGGACAAATGGCCTAGAGTAGGGACATGTGTGAAACATCACTCTTATACAGTGCTACAACAGTGTATACCAGTATTACAATGGCAACTCTTACAGATCTACACTACGGCATATCATAATACTGCAGTTCACAACCCTTACAATCTGCAATGTAGTCTCAACATGAGCAATGAGTGTGTAATATGGAATCATAGGTTAGGGCAGCAAATATGGGGAATACATACCTTCACAAACACTGGAAGCATATGTGTGCACACACTCCAAATAAAATCTAGTGGAAGCAGCTGTTGAGGTACTGACTGCATGCATTTGTCACGGAAATGCACCTTCCAGCAAGTACATGTCCCCAGTGTCACACCAAGTATTGGTCTGCTGTCCAAAACATTTGGGCATCAAATGTGCACACTTACCTGCAATAGAGGCAGCAGTGGCTTGCACACATCTTACATGACATGGCATGGGCCCCATACCCAACATGTAGCACCCATGAGCTGGACATGTAGCCATGCCTCACCATTACATATACCATGGCAAACAGTGCAGACAGTCATGTATGTGGCAAAGATGTATGGGACAGGAATGATGTAGGAAATAAACAGATGGCCATCCAACACAGATGATGTCACATGTAGAACTGGTCATGCAGGCTGCCTAGTAACATCCCACAACACTGAGGGGGTTGCAGGAATGTCTAGCAAGTACTGGCTGTGCAGTACCCATGTCAGCAATTGCCTGGACTCTGCAAACATGTGGCCTATGGGTTAAGATAATCAGATGTGACAGTTGTACCACAGGATATATCAGCCAGGCCTCTCTACAGGTAGTGTATGCATAATAGAAGTGGTCCCCAAAAGGCATATGTTGCAATGTGCACTGGTGTACCAAGACCACGCTGGAAACCTGCAGACAGTATCATGTAAGATACATGTGCTACACAACCAACACTTACCCCACCTCAGGCCCACCATCCCCACCTGTACTGTGCTGGTGCCAGTGTACACCTGTATATTTGTCATTCATTAGCTGGGACTAGGCTTTTACATGTGGTGTTCAGTGTTTGGGACACTGCAAACTAACACACATGTGTAGGCTATAGTTGTCAAGCATCTGCAAAAAGGCTGAAGGTGGGGAGGGGGTGTCATCATGACACAACAGTGCACTGCAGCAGGGATCCAAAGAATGCTATGAATGGCTATATCTGCACACAGTCAGGGTCATGAACCATGGCAGACATAACCCTGACTCCACAGCAATAGTGACAGCAGTGTGTGAACTCCAAGGGATGTGCTCATGAGTTGACCTTGCAATCATGCAGAGTTGGGGGACATGTGTAGGGCAGACTGACCATATACTTGCAAATGCAGATGGCCCATGCTAGGTTACCCCTTCCAGGAATAATGACTGCTGTAGTACACATAACAGTAGGTGCAACAAACCATCATGATAAGGGTGTGCGCACATATGCACCCACAAAGTGTATGCATCTCAATCAGCATCAGCACAACTAACACATTTGTTTGACACTGCATTTGATTGTACAGGACATATGTCACATATCAGGCTCATGTAATGTTAACATATGCAGTAATGTGGTCCCATGGCATATCAAGGAAGAGGGTGTCATATCAATAAGAGTCTGTACACTCCCCATAGTCACAGTAAGGTTTGACATCAGGCATTCACAAATAACATCTGTCCACATATCATCCCAGGTATGTGTCGGACAAACACATAGGGGTTGTGAGCAGCAGAGCAGACATAACTGACACAGTAATACACATTCAGCAATGGTGTGTACACCTTTGAGGTATGGTGCACAGTACATGGCAGGGTGCTGAACAGGTGCACAGCAATACTGTGTACATGGGTGCAATGTTTTCCAGGGGAAGGGGCATCACCTACTAACACAGCCCATGCATCACACACATGTATACTGTTGCTAGCATGGATTGACTATAGCTGCACTGCATGCTGTTGAGTACCATATGTTATGCATGTTGGCAGATGGGTAATGGGAGGTCTGTGTGTAATATCTTCATGCAACCTCATCTGTAAGTGTGTGTGGGGGGGTTATTTTGTCTGTAAGTGCAATCTGGTGGAGTGGAGGGGAGTGATGCATGTAAGATGTGTGTGTGTGTGTGTGTGTGTGTGTGTGTGTGTGTGTGTGTGTGTGTGTGTGTGTGTGTGTGTGTGGGTGTCTATGTATGCACATGTGTGATTGTGGGGTTGTTCATGCATCACTACTTCCCTTTGGAATCATGCAGTACATGGACATGGACTGACACATGAGACACCTGGAATACTTGTCTGATGTGTAATCTCAGGACAGCTGATAGTATAATAAGGTCTGTAGCATGGAACATGCATTGGGAGGGAAACCAGACACCAGGTATACTGTTAAAATTGCAATCAGCAGAAAGATGAAAGACTACCCATGTATGCAGCACTACAGATGCATTGGGAAATTACTAGTCAACACCAGTGAGTGTATCCAAATATTACTGTTGTTCACGTAATAAGTTGATTGAGCAACAGATCTTGCATCTACTGAGCAATAGTTACATATGACACTCCAGTGCGTGACATTATTGAGTGACTGTAGTAGCCCCTAACATATGGGGGCCATGCTCCCGATGTCCAGACATACCCAGGGTGAACACTGGATGACAGCAGTGAGTCCTTGTAAAACCGACTCCAATCAAGTCACAGAGGTAATGGAGTAACAGATCATGTTTTGTGATCACTTGTCTAGGTAATTAGAAGAATGATATGCTAATGATTGGTATTAATGAGTGTAAGTTTTCAAGTGTAATGCAGGATGGGGAACTTACGTGAATAAACTTGGGACAGTCTGTAAACTCAGGGACAGGTAGGTATTATGGTGGAATGTCAGGGTGTGTGTGTGTGTGTGTGTGTGTGTGTGTGTGTGTGTGTGTGTGTGTGTGTGTGTGTGTGTGTGTGTATATGTGTGCACTGTTAAGCAATGATGTACATGTCTTAAAGTGCATTTCTTGTTTTCCCCTCACAAGTGGAGAGGTCGATCAGGGTCCCTCCTGCATGCAGTCTGATGTTGGTGTCCTTACAGACACTGAAAATGATGATAGGTGTGTTGAGGCACAGGCAGGGTTGTCAGAGGCCGAAACTGCGCTATTATTTGATATCCCCTTGTTATCCACCCCAACCCTGCACACAGTCATAGTGCCTATAGATATTCCATCACCAGTAGCCATAGCAGAGGGACAGTTGGCAGTTGGTGGCAGTGCACAGGACAGTGTGGCATCTATGGCTGCTGTGACTGGACACAGCAGCCATAGCTGGATGTTCAACAGGGTATCATATAGGCAGATGTACCAAAGTGCTTGTGGGAGGGCCGCTGGTCATCATGCCTCTGGCAGAAGTGCTACATCTGGTACCACCAGATGCATGTTTCAGACTGTCATGGAGGCACAGGCACATATGGAAAGGTACACCAAACAGGGTATGAGGCTGCAGAGGGCTGCTTTTTCATCTGTAAGTGACAACATCCTTGATCTTGCAGGTGCTCTCCGTGATTATACAGAAGTCATGGAAAACAGTTGGGTGAGATCGTGGGCCTCATCGACAGTGGATTGTCTGTGCTAGAAAATGTGGTGGGAGTGGTTGAATGGCCACATGGATGTAAGCCAGCAACACCAAAATCTGGCGGTCGACGTGGACATGCAAGGACACCAAGCCACTCCTGTAGTGACAGTACCAGTCCCAGCACTGCAGGGGGGGCACTGTCCACACCACAACACAGCAGGCCACATGCATGTGGCCCCGGCCAGTCCCAGGAGGGGAGAGTAGCATATTGAGGCTTGTACCTGGAAGTGCCCATGGAACCCCTGGCAGGCACAGTTCTCATGTCTGTGGTTGGAGGCAGTGAACTGCACACCCTGATAGGTATGGTCTGCAGCTGTCCAAGAAACACCTGTATAGGGCAGCCACATGGCAGAACTGTGTGTATGCATACCCACACACAATACAAACACACCTAGCGAAACCCCATACCTACCCACACCACATCACCATGGCTATATCAGTAACCTACACCCCTCACTCACACACATGGTGTCAAATGTATAGCCCACCCTAGGTCTCTGGCAAACCAACAACACACCCTGTGCATATGATGATACCTGTGCCACATCCCTGTCATCCATAACATTGATTCAGGGCAGGCTAATATGGTTCTGATGCACACAGTAACTGTACTACAGTGTACCAATGTACTGCTGTGTAACATGTTGTCAGCAGTAATGTTTAATGCTTATATGTCAGGTATTGTAGCTGTCCAGCCATGATGCATTATAGCTGTTAGTAATACTGAGTGATTGTGGTCTCTATAATGTTATCCATTTGTGTTGTAGGTGTACATGTGTCAGCAGGAGGATGGTCTGCTGTCATATCTCACAAGGGGTATGGCACTGTCGTGACACTATGGCTGTGCCATATCCTGAGTACAGCTGAAAACATGTCACAGGTCTGTATAACAGCTATTGCCTGTGCCACATGGACAGATGACCCCCTGGGACATGTATATTCAGCAACCTGAAGTTGATCCCTACACATACATACACACAATCATACTTGGCAACACTGGGACTAGACCCCTACCTAGCTATCTAGTGCTACTGATGTGTGTGGCTTTAATTGCACACACCACACAGCATTTAGGATGAGGTGTGTTCCAGGTTACATGTTACATGCAGAACATCCCCAGGCATGTACAGTATGGGAATGGGGGATGTAATGGTTGTATATGGACAATACATAGTGTGGCATACCATCATATACACATTAACAAACACATAGTCAGACACACATCTGAGAGACCTGGACCTATCAGTGCTTACTAACTTGTCAATGTGTCCAATGTGTTACAGGTAGGCTGCACACAGCACATGCATAACTGGGCTGGATAGTGTTATCAGTTACCTGTATGGTTAATGGTGACAGTGGTCACCATACAGTGGTACATGGGACATGTACCGGAGTACCATGGTGTAATGACAGTATACCAAGCGCCCACACCCTACTGTGGATATTGTATGCACTGGAACCCATGATGACACTCTGACATACCAACCATCACACATTGACCAGGACTGCAATACAAGCCCTTGTCCATCCCAAGACTGCTACTACAGGGATATGCATTTAATGCACATGCCACAGGCATAGTAGGGTGATGCATTGTCATGCCTCTCCTATGGGCAGCAACATCATTATCCTTAATACTGTGTGGCAACACATATTGTAATAGGAGTATGTGGCCTTGGAATGCTGTAGCCTACATATATACACACATGCACACATACACACACTTGCCAGAACTCAGTCAGTATCCCATGCCTATCAACCCATTTGTACAACAGTGTTGTGCTGGTACTGAAAGGCCCAGGTAGCCCTTAGGGAGAGGAGTGTAACAAGGTACATGTAATGTCCGGTACAGCAGCAGCCACATCTAACTATGGCAATGGGTGTTGCTGTGGGTGTGAAGGGCTTCAGGGTATTCCCAACTACAAGTGTACTAACACACAGACACTGATATCCTCAGTAATGCACACATACACATTTGTCAGTACTGCGGTGCATCAGTGCAGGTGTTCATATGTGTGTACCTGGTTATTGTCCATGGAGAGATGGGAAGTGTAGGGGATATGTGTACAGTGGTATCATGCCACCTGCCATGTGCCAGCAGGCAATCTATCTACAGACATCACTGTGGTGAACCACAGGGTGAGAGTGACATGCATCAGCCAATCCTCTGGGTGTCTCCTGCAAATGGCCAGTGAGGTGCTCCAGTTGACATGTATGCAACATGTATTACATAACATGGTTAGTGTCTGTACTGGAGACCTGTACCCAAGCATGTTCTGTTGACTGTGGTAGTGTAGTGGAGGTAGCCATGGCATGTGGTGCGTACAGGGTGTTGTGTCCTATCTGTGCCAGTTATAATACAGCTGGGCAGACATGTCAGTGTCAGTCAAGCATACGTTGCCTGTACGTATCCAAGCTGGATACTTGACATCTCCACATCTGTGCAGGGACTGACAGACATCAGCTCACCAACTAGCTATACAGTAGGATGAATGTGTTTGCAGATAGACATCTGACACCAAAAGGTATGCCATTACTACATGATGGCAGCCCTCACTGACATGTGCTATACAGACAGTAGTCTGCAGTTAATTTCCACATTTCCACATATCAGATCATTATACAGTAGGAAATGTATAATGTTACACAGCTCACACACCAGGAACATGACAGAGAGGACTCAGAGTCCATCTATGCATGCAGGGGTATTTGTTGCCAGTACTACAATTAGCAATCTACTCTTGCTTGGGAAAGCACTGTCAACAGTAGTAATGTCATGCTACACTACATGCCACTGCACATAACCTAGGATACTACCCTTGTATGTAACACATTCACATGGATAAGAGTGTTGTACAGGTCATATATACTCAAGTGTCCCAGACAGGAGACTCACACCCCTTGCTACTGTAATGACAGCACATAGATGCATGCTATGTACATGGCATTACATACAACTATTACAGATGTCATTACACTGCTATGTTATCAGACTGGGATGTGAGCACTGGTTACCAGGGCTGAGCCATGCTTAGCAGGTGTCAGCATTGTTGCAATATAACAGCTAACCACATTTGTGCACTGGAAAATGAAGCCTACATGGTGTAAGCGCCCGTACATTTAACTGTGCCTTAGCACAGCTTAGCTTCGCACTTAAAGCTGCTCAAAACTGCCTTAACCACTCTGTATCCAACTGCCCTCATTCTGCCCAGAAACAAAATAAATAACCCTTGCAGGTCTTGAATCCAGGACCCTGTACACTATAGTCACAACAGTTAACCACTACACCATGACAGCTGTGAAGATAGTCATTGTTTTTCCAAAAATCTGTCAGTAGACATACTGAATAGTATTGAACAATTTCTGTGCCTTCTACAATTGTATAGTACTTAGTGATATTACTGTTGCATCAGATTTGTTATTATATCTAAATATACACATATCAGATACATACGGTGCTATACATCTGGGATGGTATACACAACAGTAATGTTTACACATGACAAGGGTATGGATATATACATATACATATGTAGATATATGTCTGCATGTACATACACATATATATTCATATTTATGCATTTATACACATCTGTATAGTGCATCATATACATGGCCACATGGCCATTTATAGATCACTCTGTATATATATATATATATATATATATATATATATATATATATATATATACATCATATATGTACATATATATCTATTTATATCAATATATATGTAGATATCTATAACTATATGTCCATATATATCTATATATTTGTATATGTGTAGACATATATAGATGTGTATATGTTTATATATGTGTATGTATATGTATATATAGCTATATATATATATATATATATATATATATATATATATATATGTATATATATATGTGTGTACATATATATATCCATATATGTATGTAGATATGTACGTGTATATATCTATTTAGATGTATGAATATATATACATATATATTTATATATATATATATATATATATATATATATATATATATATATACACACACACACACACACACACACACACACACACACACACACACACATATATATGTTTACTATATGTCCAGAACATGGAGTGGAGTCATACCTTAGCACCAATAGTCTCAACCTCTTAGCGCAAGGGGATGTCATGTATGTATAGCAGGTATATATGTAGACCGTTGTTACTGTAACAGGGGTTGTCTTAACAGACATGTTGTATGTGGGAGGTCACATCTGCTATTCACATGTATGCCATGAGTTACTGACAGACATCCTAAGGACATCATAGTACAGTACAACTGATAGCACAGTAATGATCCTGTGGACTACAGCAGAGATATAACCAATATATGTGCACAGTCTGGCACACTCTGGTCAGTCCAGAGGTATACACAGATCCCCTTAGTGCAAGACATGTGGACCAGGCCTGACAATGTGGATGTTAACAGCCATGTATATGGGTATATCACATAAATACTGGACTACATATGCCCATACAGTTTATGCATTCACACACTCCTGTCTGTCTTGACACATAATAAATGGTGGTGCAGAGGTCACATGGCCACATACTACCCAGTAGTGAGTGACGTACATCTGTACAGCATCCCACAGCTTTGTCAGAAATACACACCAGTTATGGTGGCCCGGCAGCAGTACATCTTGCAAATATCTGGGCATAACATCACACTGGGTAATTACACTAAGCTGCTAGGCATGTAACACAGAATTGTGCAAACTACAGGCAGACTGCGACAACACTGGCCTACATTTCGTATGGGAGAATACACATGTACCTGCAAATATAGCAGGCTGTACAGGCATGCCACAGCACAGAGTAACAGACTCCTGTGTGAAAGTGCATACCCACAACCAATGTGAACACAGCCACAGCCACATATGGTACGCAAGCTTAATATTACATTATATGGACTGTCTGATCAACACCATCCTCATATGTGCCACTCACACACTAACCCTACATACACTGAGTCATGACACAGTGTGGTCCGATGCCTGTCTGTGGTATGGGACACGTGTGTGTTTGGCCCTACAAACATGTGAGCCAATAGGGTACCATACACTAGAGGAGCATGTAACATCAGATAGAACAGGACCAAGAGCAATAACATCTACTACAGTCTGTACACAGGCCAAGGTACGTATTCGCAATACACATACTGTCGACAATCCCCATAAGTACACAGACCTCACTACTGTACACACAACCACAGAGTGCCCAGGTTATGTCCTCAGAAATAACTCCTACTATACATAACATGTCTAGCAGTCTGATAGCTGACTGGCTTGTTATCAGGTATGATGTCAATACATAATGGTGTACAGAACATATGCACCTCTTACTGCATGACATATGTACAAAAGTTGACAGACATGTGGCTGAAGCCACAAACACTGGGCCAATGTTGGCATGTTGCTGTGATACCCTCATACATTTACTGTTATAACAGGGTTTGTTGTGACATATGCCCTATGAGGGTTATGAAGTCAGTAACTCTCATGGCTGTCAACATGTACTGACTGCAATCCTCAGACTATGCTTCTGAAGTTCTAAGATAGGTGAACTGTGAGTAACACAAGACACCTAAGACTCCAAACACTGGTCAGTCTGCAGATAACCCTATAGGTGGGTGTTTCCTCAAACACATAACACTGTCATGATAGGTATTAAATCATGTAGACCAGCCATATCCACACAAACCCTGATAAACCAACATTACTCCAAATGCAGAAGAGCAACACTTACATTCTGTAGTCATGTCTGGAACATCCCCCTCCTGTTTGTTGGCCTGTCTCCAGAGTGTATGTTGTTAGAGGTATATCCCACTACCATCTGGCTGTTTGCCAAACACCAACATGAAGTCCTGCTCACAGTGAATGAAAAGGGCCAATACCCACATGATATTCCTAGTTATAGGAGGGTGTTTCCATGCAATCGGCTATGGGAATGTTACCACAGCTGTCCTACATGCAATCAGCTAGTGGGGGACTGCAATTCGTGCAGAGGCCATCAGCTGATCATGAGCATCCCTTACAAAACACAAGCTGCTGCATAAGCAAAGCAGGTGTACTTCTCCACATCCACCAGAGAGGGAGTGAGAAAGACAGACAGAGACAACGTAAGACAGGGAGGCTGTGGGAGAGTAAATTCTAAACATGTTTGTGTCACGCACTTACCAGTGCAGGGTTTCACCCCCTGCCTGACTATGTATTGCTATCACATGTCTATGCAGTTTTTGCATGCAACACAGAGCTTATACGTTGGGGAGTTGTCCAAAGGTATATTCGATAGTGAGTGACATCTGCAACAGTGATAAAGGAGGGATAAGGTAGGTGTAGTACACGTGCCTGTCCACATGAACAGGTGTCAAGGTCGACACAGCCACACTCTCTCAGGGACTCACACACATTATCACGGTTGGCAGGGTCAGGATTAGACTTCCTAACTAGCTAGTTTGCCACAATACAGTAAAACACAGGTATCACATGCACCACAGGGGTTATCAGGATGATATATGGACAAACGGTATGCTAGGGTATCTGACATCAGAAAGCATGCTTCAGTAGGCCAATGGGAGGTGTAGTGAGTGTGAATGGTGTCCCAATCATTATACTTCACACACACAGACACAGGTTGCCAGTACTGACATGCATGGGTGTATTGCTTCCCAAGTGTGTAGTGGTTGACTGTTCCAGAAGGTTGTACATGGCTAGTTAAAGGGTATACCTTGGCATCAGACCACATGACAATGGTCTGCTGTGTGGCTCATGGGTATAGTGTCTGGATTGGCCCTCACAGGCGAGTATTGTATTCACCATCCAGTCTTCTGGGTTACTATTGTGAGTGGCCAATGCTGTGCATTGTTTACCATGGATGTGTTCCATAGTCCATGACATGGACAGTGTCTGGGATGTGCACACATCCCACATGCATATTTTGTGACATGTGGAAGTGAACCTGGGGTGTCTGGGGGCATGCTGTGTACACAGATTGTTATCATCAGATGTGCCATTCCTGGCCTCATGTGGTGAGAATGGTCAATGGACACCAGGTTGACCCTGCACCTACACTGACAGCATGATACAGGTATTCCCTGGTGTCAGTGGCATCTGTCCATGCAGGGCATGTGTATAAGGCATGGTATGTCCTTTGTGGCTTACCTTTGCTGGCTCTACAGTTGTTGCAGGCATCCAGTGGGGAACATAGTGAAGGAGCACTGTATGCAATTATGTGCCTATTGTAGGGATGGGACAGGGTGCCATGCCCTCTGCAGTTCACTGCAATCACACCACTGTTACTATCTGTGGGCAATATGCAGGGAACTAATAACATAGTAGTTGTTGCCTAGCCGAGTGTGTTTGTGTATGAGACATGGGTTGAGAGTGTTCTCTGGGTAATACAAGGGTTGCCTATATTGTTTGCCAGGCCTTGATGTCCCATGTAGGGGTATGAATTGTCTACCCCAGCCTCTCTGCTGTTTGACATCTGTTATCCTTGTAAGGTGGACACTGTGACATAGAAAAGGCCCACCATATAAGAAATTTGCAAAACCCACTCCACAATGAGTCCAGTTGTTATACACTCACAGCTACCTCCACACAGGATATGAATGACAAACACACGCACACAAACTCTCACAGTTGCCATGTCTGGGATTAGAACTCCTACCAAATTAGTACATCACACTACAGCATAAGGCAGTTATAACACGTGCCATGGGGATTACTAGCCTACTTTTTCCCCAGAGGTGTATTTCAAAGTGAATGACATCAGCAGGCTTGCCAAAGTAGGGCAATGGAGGTTGTCGTGACAGTGAATGGCCTCAAAAACATTGCTCCCTACACAGACAAACAAACACACACACACACTTGCCATGTCTGGGAATAGAGCTCCTACCTAACTAGTATATCACACAACAGCATTAGACAGTTATAGGATGTACCACAGAGATTACTGGGCTACTTTTTCCCCAAAGGTGTATTTCAAAGTGAATGACATCATCAGGCTTGCCAAAGTAGGGCAATGGAGGTTGTAGTGACTGTGAATGGCCTCAAAAGCATTGCACCCTACACAGACAAACTGACACTTGCCATGTCTGGGAATAGAACTCCTACCTAACTAGTATATCACATGATGGCATTACGTAGTTATAGGATGCACCACAGAAATTACTGGGCTACTTTTTCCCCAAAGGTGTATTTCAAAGTGAATGACATCAGCAGGCTTGTCAAAGTAGGGCAATAGAGGTTGTAGTGACTGTGAATGGCCTCAAAAGCATTGCCCCCCTACACAGACAAACAAACACACAAACTTTTATACTTGCCATGTCTGAGAATAGAACTCCTACTTAGCTAGTATATTACACTATGACATTACGCAGTTATAGGATGCACCACGGAGATTACTGGGCTACTCTTTCCCCAAAGGTGTATTTCAAAGTGAATGACATCAGCAACCTTGCTAAGGTTGGGCAATGGAAAGTGTAGTTCATAGGTTGATACTAGGCTATCGACCCTAGGGGCTATACGTGCCTAGACATGACAATTCCTTGGCTATGTCTTCCCACAATTTTACTTCCCTGGGCCCCTGCCTTGCAGGCCAGCTGGCATGATCCCCGAGTCAGTTTTCTATCTCCCATCCAATTGTCCAGATTCCTTTTGAAGAGGGCCAAAGAGGCACTTTGTTTGACATGTATGGGCAGTCTATTCCAGGGTCTGAAGAGTCTCTGGGTCAGGAACACATCCCTCCAGCATGTATTGTTCATTGTGATGACAAGATTTTGATCCCTGGAGCATGTGGCTGTGAGGGTTTGGAATTCTTTAAGTGTAGCATGTCCAACAGCTATGGATTTGACATGGCATGGTATGTTAAGCAGAGATCCCCTCTGAGAACATAATACGTGCAGAGTATAGCTGGATGATTTTCAGATGGTCAGCATAGGGCATCTGGTTTAGGCCTGTGATTCATTTCGTAAGGCATGTCTGCAGCCTCTCTCATTGTTGCAGATGTCTTGTGAGGTACATACGAAACAGGCCATTGTAGTCTGTACTGGGTTGACTGAGAGATGACTACAGTGGGACAATGGCCTCCTTTTCCTGAATTTAAGCCCTTAGTGGGAGGTGTGCCACATAGGTGGGTTTCCTGACTGTTGTGGTGATGTGGTTATCAAAGGTGGGATCACTGTCCATCTGTGTCCCTAAGTCTGTTATCACACTTTAGGTGTTTAGTGTACTACCACCTATGTGGTACTTCACAGGTACATGTCCCTTCCCAATGGGGATAACTATATATTTCTTGGCATTGATCTTGAGGCCATGGCTCAGGCACCAAGCATGTCTTTCTGTAAGGCCCTTCTGTAGAATATCCACATCATGTGGGGATTCAGTATTGGCTCCCAGTGTGCAGTCATCTGCGAACTTTGTTTGCCAGAGTCCCTTACTGTTGGACTGTACTTCAGAGCAGTAGATGCCAAACAAGGGCGGTGCCAGGACTGAACCCTAATGTATTCCAACTGTCACTTGTCTGGGGCTAGGGTTGGTGTCATCTACATTTGCAGTGTGGGTTCTGTCAGTACAGCAGTTGGCAGCCCACTTGGAGACATAGGGATTAATGGCCAGCTTGATACATTTATCTATGATTCCAGACTGGGGGATGGTGTCGAAGGCCTTGGCGAGATCCAGATAGGCTGTGTGAACCACCTTACCCTCGTCCACAGCTCTGGAGATGGATTCACAGTTGCCAGTCAGGTTGAGATGACATAATTGGCCCTTCACAAACCCTACCTGGTTAGGGTCCAGTGTTTGCAGGTTGCCAATGTCTTTGTTTTAATTTCCATGATAATACATTCCATGGCCTTGCAGAATAGGCACGTCATACTGCTGGGGCTGTAGTTCCCAGGATCCAAGGTGGACCCCCCCCCTTGTGGACTGGGATAACTGTAGCTGTGTGCCACACAGTGGGCATGAAGCCTGAGGTGTGGCTATGATTAGACATGGCATGTAGGTGAGGTGCCAGTTCAGTTTGTAGCTCATGTAGTACACAGCCCGGGATGTTGACTAGTCCCATGGCTGCTGTTGTCATAGCTCTGGATAGTGTGTTTTTTACCTATGTGGCCATTATTACCAGAATCTAGCAATCTTTCCATGTTGAGATGGCCCTTTGGGGGTTGGGAGGAGGGTGCAGTTGGCACTGAATTGATCTGACAGGATATTGGCAATATCCCTGGGAGCAGTATATTTAATACCATTCTGTTGTAGCTCAGAGCAGTTCTGAGCATAGCCATTTAGATTCCTCACATAACTATGGAACAGCTTGCAGTTGTCTGACATCTTTGGCTATATTATGTTCGTAACTAACTTTGGTGGATGTTATGAGGGATCTCTGCTTCTTACAGTAGTTGGTAAAGGAGTATTTTGCATCCCAGAAATGTCCCCATTTCTGCAACAGTTTCCTCCTTTTGTTGTACAGTATGCTTATGGCAGGGGTCCACCACATTGGCTTCCTTTTCTTGGTGGGGAGTGTCTTGGTCTATATTGGATGGCACAATTCATGCATGAGTGGATGTGCTCATGCAGTGCCTTCATGTATGATTCAGCAGTCATCCTTTCAGTTTCCATCTGCATGGGTGTCATGACGTTAGTCACGTCTGACATATGTAGCATGACATTGGCTTTGGAGATGGGTGTTACAGAGGTTTCCTTACTGGGGTTTGGGGGAGGGATGTTGATGTCAAGGGTGATTAGCTAATGGGCAGACCTGACCACAGATGGGGAGACCATAGGTGTGGAGCATTGATTTCCCATGTTGGTAATGACCAGGTCTAGGATATTTGAGCCCCTGGTGGGACTATGGGTTACTTGATCCAGGACATTGGGAATTATGACTTCCAAGAACCGTTGGGCAACACGTGTCGGTACACAAGTAGTTTTCCCAGGTAATGGCAGGGTAGTGTAAGTCACCCAGTATTAGGGTGTTTGCTTGTATCATAATATTTCACAGTATGTTTCAAAAGCTGTCGTGGGTATCATGGGGAATGGTGGGGGATCTGTAGCAAGCTATACCATTTGGAATACAGTCTAACCTACTGTTAGTTGCACCGGGGGTATTTCAGACACATTCTGTTGAGCAAGTAGCCTGGTGGTGTGACTATCCTTGGTGAATAGGGACACTCCTCCACCTTTACTGTTTTGGTCCTGGTTTGGTGGCCAACAGATGTGGTGAGAGCTGTACCTGGTATTGCAGGGGTGCTCTCTGGAGCCTGGGATCAGGTCTCTGTTACTGCACAGTTATCGGTGTTTTCCACTTTTAGGTGTGCATAGTGACAGTGAATGGCCAAAAAAATTGATCCCTACCTACACACACACACACACACACACACACACACACACACACACACACACACACACACACACACACACACACACACACACACACACACACACACACACACACACACACACACACACACACACACACACACACACACACTTGCCACGTCTGGAATTAGAACTCCTACCTAACTAGTACATCACAATACAGCATTACCCATTATAGGACACACCATGGAGATTAACGGGCTACTACTTCCCCAAAGGTGTATTTCAAGGTAAAGACATCAGCAGGCTTGCCATAGTAGGGCAATGGGGAGTGCAGTGTGTGTGCATGGGCCATAACCTATTCATCTAGAAGCAGACACACAACACTCAGGCACACACAGGTTTATATTCCACAGGTACTTGTATACAACTGCTAGATGACTACTGACTTGTACAGTCATGTTACACAGTTAGCACAAGCACCACAGACACTATAGTGCCAAGGGATACAAGGGCCAAATGTCTACGGTGATTGACATTTGCACATCGTGGTTTTAGCCAATTGGATGTGTGCTGGGTGGGACAGATCTCATGATGGGAGGCTCTTTGTCGCTGTCACTCTCTTCCACACATCTGTGTATGTATGTATATTTTTGGCCTATTATAGTTTGTTGTCCTTGGATATATATGTGTGTTTTCCTATCCAGTGTGTGTGCAAAGCATGAGTGGTGTGTACTGAGGAGTGTATGGGCTAACATCTGCGGATTTCAGATATGTATGGTTCACTGTTGTTGCCAGAGATGGTTTTCATATCAAGTGTGTGAGCATGCCCATTATGACCTTTCAGTATTTTGTTGTCTGACATGGTCTTCATTTTAGTGTGGAAGCATGCCCAGTATGACCTTCTGTACTGAATTTGTGAATCCATTCCAGATAGATTGTACTCCAGTGCGGACTTTTGTGTTCTACACCTACAGCTAATAACCTGTTTCTGTGGGATATCTGTAAATCGGTTGACAATATGGGGTCAAAATGGGCAAAGGATAGTGTGTTAGTGTATGTAATTGTGTCTGTACTGCTTCTGCTACATGGTCTTGGTGTTAGCAGAGATATTCAGACATATGTACTGTTTTACACTGTGATGTTTTATGTCATCAAGTACTGTCAGGTATACATATTTGCTTGCAGTGGTGTCCTGGGGAACACAGGGTGAATGCAGCTGTGTCCAGTATTGTGGTCAGCAGCCTACATATTCTTGGACAATCATGCCATTCTGGAGGGGAAGCTGCAGACACTTGCTGCTGGGTCTGTGCAAATGGTTTAGCACCTTGGTATAGTGGTGGCTGAGGATCTCATGCTTGTACATTCATCGACGTGAGAATATGGCCATATCCTACTTTGGCCATACCTTACAGCTGTACAGTTTCACACAGGTTACCCAGAGGCAGGGGTCATAGGTTCATAGGTAGGTACAAGGCTATTGGCCCTAGGGCCTATACAAGCATAGCCAAAAATGTACCTTGGCTTTCACCACCCAAGAAAATTATTTTTCTGGGCCCCTGTCAAGCAGAACCACAAAAGTGATCCCCGGGGTGAATTTCCTATTACCCATCCAATCATCAAGATTTTTCTTGAAGAGTGCTAATGAGGAGCTCTGTTTGACATAGATAGGTAGTCTGTTCCAGAGTATGGGAAGTCTCTGGAACATGAATCTATCCCTCCAGCATGTTCTGTTTATTGAGGTGACAAGGTTTAGGTCCCTAGAGCATGTAGCATGGAGGGATTGGGACTTCTTTAAGTGGAGCACGTCCAACAGCTCTGGGTTTGACATAGCTTTGTATGTTAGGCAGAGATCGCCTCTGAGTAGGCGATATGCGACAGAGTAAAGCTGGAGTTTTTTGAGATGGTCTGCGTAAGGTATCTGTTTGAGGCCAGTAATCCTCTTTGTGAGGTATTTTTGCAGCCTTTCCAGTTATTGTAGATGTCTTGTGAGGTACATACCAAAAGGGGCGTTGTACTCTATAATGGGTCTAATGAGTGATGAGTAGAGGGGAACAATGACCTCCTTTTTTCTGGATGAGAAACCTTTTGTGATGAGGTGTGCCACATAGAAGGATTTCCTGACCACTTTGGCGATGTGATTATCAAAGGAGAGACTACTGTCCACCTGGGTCGCAAGGTCTCTTATCACACTTTCGGTGTTAAGTAGACTACCGCCTATGTGGTAGTTCATGGGTACAGAATTTTTACCAAAGGGGATGACAATGCACTTTTTGGCATTGAGCTTGAGACCATGTCTTTGACACCAGGCATCTGTCTCAGTGAGGCCCTTTTGTAGGATGTCCACATCGTTAGGAGTTTCAATTATGGCTCCTAGTTTGCAGTCATCTGTGAATTTAGTTAGCCAAAGACCTTCTGTGTTAGCCTATACTTCAGAAAAGTAGATACCAAACAGGAGAGGACCCAGGACTGAATCCTGTGGTACTCCACTTGTCACTGGTATGAAGTCTGATTTGGAGTTTGCTACTTTCATAGTGTGGGTTCTTTCAGTAAGCCAGTTGGCAACCCATCTTGTGACATAGGGATTTATACCTAGTTTAGTGAGTTTATCTATAATTCCAGAGTGGGGGATGGTGTTGAACGCCTTGGCGAGATCTAGATAGGCTGTGTAAACCACCTTACCCTGATCCACGGCCTTGGTGACTACTTCAAAGAAGTCTATCAGGTTTAGGAGACATTATCTGCCTTTTACAAACCCAAACTGTGTGGGGTCCAGGGTTTGGAGATCTCCACTGTCTTTGTTTATGAGTTCCATGATGATACGTTCCATGGCCTTGCAGACGAGGCTCGTCAGGCTAATGGGGCGGTAGTTCCCGGGGTCTCTTGTGGCCCCCCCTTTGTGGAGTGGGATAACTGTCATGGTGCACCATTCAATGGGCACAAAGCCTGAGGTGAGGCTATGATTGAACATGGTACTTAGGTGGGGTGCCAGTTCATTCTGTAGTTCATGTAGAAGGCAGCCTGGGATGTTGTCAGGTCCCATGGATGCTGTGTTCTTGGCTTTGGAGAGTAAAGTTTTTACCTGTGCAGCCGTGATTACAGGAACGTTGCATTCTTCCAGTATAAAGATGGGCCCTTTAGGGGGTGAGAGGGGGGGTAAAGTTAGCACTGAACCTATCTGCCAGGATGTTGGCAATATCAGTTGGTTCTGTATATTTAGTGTCATTGTGCTGTAACTCAGAGCAGATCTGAGTGTTGCCATTGAGATTTTTAACATAGCTATAGAATGCTTTGTGGTTGTCTTTAGAATCAGTGGAAATTTTGTTTTCATAACTAGCTTTGGAGGATTTTATGAGGGATCTCAGCTTCTTAATGAGGCTGACCAGGGAGTTCCTCCAATCATGGGATTTTACTCTTTTTTGCAACAGTTTCTTTCTTCTGTTGTAGAGTTTGTTTATGGCAGAAGACCACCAGATTGGCTTCCTTTTTTTGGAGGATAGCATCTTGGTTCTGTTAGGGATAGCACGATTCATGCACTCGTGTAAGTGCTTATAAAGTGCATTTGTGTAGGATTCAGCAGTCGTACCTCTATTGTCCATCTGCATGGGTGTCATGAAGTTTGCCACTTCTGTCTTAAGAAGCGTGAAGTTGGCTTTGGAGACATTTTTTACGGTTGTTTTCCTAATGGGGGTGGGAGCGGGATGTGGATGTCTAGGGTGATTAGCTTGTGGTCCGATCTGACCAATGAGCAGCTGACCTCTGGTGTGGAACACTGGTCACCCATGCTGATGATGACTAGGTCTAGGATATTGCTGCCTCTGGTGGGGGCGTGGATAAGTTGATCCAAATCATTGGAATTGATGATTTCCAGAAAACGTTGAGCAAAAGAGTTGGTACATGAGTAGTTTTCCCAGTTAATGGTAGGGTAGTTGAAATCACCCATTATTAGAGTGTTGGGTTGTACCTTAATATTTTCCAGTGTATCAAGAAAAGAGGAGTGGGAATCCTGGGGCATGGTGGGGGGTCTGTAGCAAGCTACAATCTGGATTGCGGTTTTGCCCAGAGTTAGTTGAACTTGGATAATCTCGGATGCATTATGCTGAGCAACTAGCTTGGAGGTGTGGATATCCTTAATAAATATGGACACGCCTCCACCTTTAGTGTTTCAGTCCGGCTTTGGTGGCCGAAAGGTGTGGCATGAATTATAGCCTGGTAATGCAGGGGTGCTCTCTGGAGCTTTGAACCAGGTCTCTGTCACTGCACAGATGTCAATGTCCTCCATTTTAAGGAGTGCCTCGAGTGAGTGCATTTTGAGGTTTAGACTTCTAGCATTGAGTAGCATTACCCTCTGATTTTGCTTGCTTGTACCTGTTACGGTGGTGAATTTGTCATTTGAACCTTGCCTAAAAAAGGCACTATAGGGGTGGCAAGAGCCTTTGCCAGTATCCGGAATCCCAAGGGCGACAGGTGCAGGCCATCTCTGGCAAAGCAGCGTGGTCTGTCGATCATGTCATCCCAGGCAGACAGATACTGGATTCCTTTAGAATGACACCAGAAGCTTAGCCAATTGTTAAAGTCAATCATTTTGTCCTTGTACTGTGGTGTCATTCTGGGTGATGGCAGGATGCTACTCAGGGCTAGGGTCATACCAGCCTGGGCTACAAGATCAGAGAGCTCCTCCATGTCTCTTTTCATGTAGTCCAGGGAGTATGCCTCAGGTCATTCACACCAACATGGACAATGACAGAGTCATATTTGTACTTGTTGTGGAGTGACCTGAGTGCGCAAGATATAGGCGGATCCTGTCACCTGACAGGCAGCTGACAGTAACTTTTTCCTTGTTTAGCCTGGTGAGTGGAACATCAGTGTGCCTGACTATAGAGTCACCTATGACTAGAGTGTTGGGTACGTTATGCCTTATGGGCTGTAGTTGAGTGGCACACTGAGTATGTGGACTATGTGTCATTTGGGTTGTGTTGGGGGTGGAGGTCGCTTGCATTTCTGCTTTGGAGGTCTCTGTTGTTTGGGCAGATTAGTAAAGAGAGCCTCCGTGAATGTAGGTGTGTGTTTTGTGGTTCTGTGTGTGTGTTTTGGTGGTGTAGGTTTTGAGGGACTATGTGATGAGTGTGATGCGGTGCAAGTGTTTACCTTCTCCTCTTGACTGTCTAGGCCTGTCTTTGGTAAAGAGAGTTTTGCTTCCAGTTTGGCTATATAAGTGCATCTCTCACAGGTCGTAGTGTTGGGTGGTAGGAGGAGAGGGTTGTCTGTGTACATGAGGCAATTTCTGCAGTGTCTCAAGATGCCCAGATTCATCAGGTAGACAGAAGAAAACACCGGGAGCTGACCTTTAGACATGCCTGAATAGGTGCTTATTTATTAAGTACTAAAAACTGTTTTCCTCTAGACAAGTGAGGAAAGTTGAGTGCTGTAGTAATTTGTAACTTATTTAGTGCTTACAATGAGTTCTGAACAAGTGCTGGGATCAAAGAAACAGATGAGTGCTAAAACTAAAAAGCTGGCTAGTTGAAAAACAGACTTTATGGCGCCAGGAATAGTTTAACCCCAGTTAAGTGGGGGGGGGGGATTAGGAGCTCACAAACAGTCCTAGACACAGCAAATCCGTATCTGACCTGCCACAGGAAAGGGGAAAAGCAAGCTTAGAATTTTTTTCCAGTAAAGTGGAAATGGAGAAAGCTGGAACAGAAGTTAATTCAACGTTAAGAATCTGAGTGGGTAGGTCTTCACAAATGTTCTCTATTAGATTGAGTGAACTAATGACACGAGACTGGGAGGAGTGTCACAGATCAAATATACAGTATGGGTGGGCAACTGCAAAGCCACCAAGTATAAAAACACACAACACTAGGGAGGGTGAGTGGGTGGGAAAAATTACATTTCCTAGCTGTAGCCACTAAATGAAAGTTTTAAACAGATCAAGGAGCAGACTAGAGAATGCTTTTAACAGTCAAAAATGCACATAAAGGTTCGGATAGAGCAATCACAAACAGAAAATATAACTCTCAGTATGAAAAAGCAGTTTACAGTTAAGTAATGTTAAAACAGTTTAAAACAGTACATAAATGCAGTGAAACAATAAAAAAAGCTTTATAACAGTGCAAAAATATAGTAGATCAACTGTATAGCACAATTATAAGCGTTTCAGAAGTGCAATTCAGTGAAATAAGTGTAAGAAATAACTTCGCCTGCTCTTGGAATCTTAAGGAATTTCCACTTATGCAATGCAATCCAGAGCCTGACAATACAAGCAGAGCCTTTATAAGACACATGGTTTATATAGCAGTAAGAATGGAAGAATTGGGAAGATCAGATTACTCCTCAGCCCCTGCTATTGCCCAATCACTCGTACTACAGAAGGTCAGGAGGCCTTGTTACTCTCAATAATGAAGACAATCAGCAGAAAATGGCTGCCAGAAACACAAACAAAACTTCCAGTCTACACAACAGGCCTCTATCAAGATTATGCCACCTGAGCAGAACACAGAAACCTCACTTTAAAAGCATAGAAAGAACACCCACAAATAGAAAATCCAAGTCTCAGTATGAAAAAGCAGTTTGCAATTTAGTAACTTAAATAAAACAAAAACAATTATAGTAATGCACATTATTACAGTAGCCACTAAATGAAAGTTTTAAACAGATCAAGGAGCAGACTAGAGAATGCTTTTAACAAACAAAAATGCACATAAAGGTTCGGATAGAGCAATCACAAACAGAAAATACAACTCTCAGTATGAAAAAGCAGTTTACAGTTAAGTAATGTTAAAACAGTTTAAAACAGTACATAAATGCAGTGAAACAATAAAAAAAGCTTTATAACTTTATAACTTTAATTCTGGACCATAATTCTGGACATTACCCCTTCACATTGTGGTTTACAAGCAGGTTGGTAGCCACCCATTCTTGTGTTTGCAGCCAGGGATAGTATGTGCACAGAGCTGAGTTTCGGACTTCACACACTCCATGCCGCCCATGCCCCTACCCCCCCCTCTATTATTCTATCCTCTTCCAAACATTATGCAAACATTATCTGATATGTTCCCTATAGTTATCATCTCATCCCAGCTATAATTTGGTGTTGGTCCACAGTTCATGCAGTAGGACATGCTGGACATGTTACTGAGATTTGTTCACATGGCCTTGCATTTGGGTTCTGTGGACTGTGTTATGTTGTTATTTGGGAGTCCATGACATAATACACATTGGCAGTACGGGTGAGGCACAGGCCTTTGGCAGAGGACTGTAGGCCATTTGGTAGTAATGCAGGCCAGCTGTAGCAGGCCGTTGCATTCTGTCACTCCTCCAGTCCCAGACTGCAATACACTATATTCCCCTGGGGTGACAGAGTAGGTGTGCAAGGTGTTCATGCCAATACTTTCTGTCATTATTGATCCAGTGGTGTGGATGCTGGCAGGGTGCTGCTTACAGCTAGGGACACACTTGCATGGGCCACCTGTTCTGCATGCTGCATTCTTTAGCTATTGCCATACAGAGGTGGGGGTCATATTGTACTCATTCCCAACAGCAGGGATAAGACCGGAGAGGTACCTGTGGGTGGTGGTGGGGTGAGCTGGGTGCATGTGTGCTATGGACAGTACTTGCATCTGACTCACAGATATGCATGGGGCATTCCACTTATGCTAGCTTGTGCAGAGACATCAGCTGTTTCTCAATATTTCATACCTATGACCTTTGTGGTCTGCCAGTGTTTGGCCAGACAACATAATTATTCCCTACTACAAGCCCATATAATGTGCTGCTAACCTGTATGTACAATTCCAAGGGTGTGTCCATTTGACAGTTACATATTATACACTGTCTGTCTGGGGTACTTCACCCTGTGTACTGCTTGTATGTCTGGGCCCACATCCATGCCATGTCCATCTTTCAGATTGTGACACATATTACTTCCAAACATTTACTATGGCTTACTGCTGGAATGTGTTTTGCTGAGAAGCATTGTTTCTGGCACTGCAGTTGTGAGACCTTGGTCCTGTCATCAGCAGTACTGGCCAATGGCCACCAGGACAAACCTCACCATGCATACATACTGACCACTCTCACACAATATATGACACACACCAACCTAACACACAAAGCCCTGCATATTGTAAACATGTTACAATCTATCCTATTACCTTGGCCAGCTCAGGTAATCTGTGCTCCACAGTTATTATACCTACACATACATGTTACTGCATTTCTACATAGGATTGAGGGGGGCACACCTGACTGTTACTACTTTTCTACATAGGATTGTGGGGCACACCTGACTGTTACTACATTTCTACATAGAATTGGGGGGGCACACCTGATTGTTACTGCATTTCTATATAGGATTGGGGGGGCACACCTGACTGTTACTACATTTCTACATAGGATTGGGGGTGAGGCACACCTGACACTTGTACACATTTGCTGAGACTGTACTGGCATTTCAGATACTCCATTTCAGTCTGTATTCTGACCTATCATGCTGACTAGAGGCATAATCAGTGTACTACAGGTCTTAGGTTTTATTGACCTACATTTCAGTTTCTGACTTCTTACCCTTCAGAACTAACATCCCACTGCCTGACCTGTTATAGTCTGTCTGTGTAGGTCTGGGCAGGGATGTTCTCCATAGCCATCACTCAGTGGCCTTAGCCATTGTGTATGTACATGTGTGTGTGTATTTGTGTGTACATGTGTGTGTATATGGGTGTTTGTGTTTGTCTACACCTGTCCTGCTGGATGAGAATTTTGTTGGGTATGTGAGCCTCCCTGATTGGCATGTGTGTGTCCTATGGACACACATTTGACCCACCACATTTCCTGAAGTGGGTTTTGTCACCTTGTCTAGTACTGGCTACTATGGTGACATCAGTATTTGTTACAGATTTCTTGCTGCCACTATAGGTGTCTACTATCTGCTGGCATCCCATTCAGCTACCCGATTCCCTTGCATGCTCACATCCATACCATAGATACAAGTAACAACACATACTACTCCATTCAGCAAATGATAGGAAGAGTGACTTACCTTGTGGCTGTGCCAGTATTGAGGTTGGTGCTGGAGCGCTATGTTCGATGCACGTAGTGCACTCCCTATACATGGTTAAGCACAGGTAGTGTCATGTTTGGCATCCCTTTTACTGTATGTGTGAGTCAGAGAGAGGTGTCATTCCTTGGGTTCCTACCATGTCAGTGTATGTGCTATGCGTTGCCTCTTTGCCATGGCCTGGGCATACTAGGCATGCCTCCTTCTGCCTACTGGGGCAGGCTCAGGTTGTTCCTCTGAGTCACTCTGTACCTGTTCAGGCCTTGGCAATGGTGGAGGTCTGTGTGGACCTACCCCATGCTGTTCCTGCTGCAGCTGTTTCCACAGGATCATATTGTGTAGCATGGCACATACAATGACAATTTGGGTACATGTAGCTGGTGAGAACTGCAAGGCGCCACCGGATGTGTCCAGACACCAGAATCGTGACTTGATCATCCCATACACATGTTCTATTATGATTCTGGTCTGTGCATGTGCCTCATTATGGAGTTCTTGTTTGGGTGTGTGTGCATTTCTGATGGGTGTCATCAGCCACGGCTCCAGTGCGTAACCAGCATCCCCCACTAGGTGACCATAAGGGATGTACCCATTGGCAAATCTTTGGTACAGCTGCATCAAATGCCAAATGCGGGAGTTGTGATAGCTTCCAGGGCAGCCAGCACACACATTCATTATAATGCCCTGGGCATCGCACATGACCTGGCAGTTGATGGAAGGGAAGCCCTTGCGGTTGATGTAGACCCTACCCCGCTCACCAGGTGGTGCTTTGATGCATATGTGTGTGCAGTCTATACCCACTACCTCAGGGTATTCTGCTATTTGGTGGAAGAGATGCATATTGCTGGCCAATGCCTCAAGGGTGTTGTGGAAATATACGTGCTCACCGGCATGTGCTGACATGGCATCCAGGAAATGGTGGAGTATACTGGATGCTGATGCCTGTGAAATCCCCATGATATCCCCAGTTGGCCTTTGGAAGGTATCTGTGGCTAGTATTCTTAGGCCTACACATACCTTGGTATCTACTGGGATGGGCTCCCCTCTGTTGGTTCTGTGTGTGAGGCGTGGCTGGCACAGCTCAACAATTTGCTGTAGGAGGTCCCTGTCCATGCTATAGTGCTCCACTATCTCCTGCTCATGTAGCCCCTGGTAGGTTACCCTGTGTCTGTACACTCTTCTCCTTCTCCTCACTGTAGGGTGGTCATCAGCATTTTCATCCTCACCACCCTCAGCCTCTTCCACATGTTGATGTATGATAGCTGCTGCAGCCCTTATCATTTTGTTGCTTTTGTTTGGTAAAATTTCCCCACTTGTGTACACCAGTGGTGTAGAGTTTGTGGGAAAAAACAGAGGGAAAGGTGTTTGCATAGTTTATAGTGGTGTGCTGGGCTTGGCTGGTCTGCTGCCTGTGTAATTGGCTGATTCTGATACATTTCACCTGCCAGCTATGCTAGTTCTCCTTGATTACCTTCCTACTGCTGCTTTCCCTTCCCATTGCCTTCCTGTTTAAGCCCAGGGGTGTGTCGTACAAACACAGTGCTCAGATGTGCACAGAGCTGCTATTTCCTGGTTTACTTTTTTTTTTCCCTTTAAAACACGGTGCATGGCGCGCACACCTGCTTAGGCAATGTAAAGAGTGCTAGGCAGCCGCAGACACACCCCCTTGCTTAGCTCTGCTAAGCTAAGGGCAAACCCGAGCCACAGGGCTCCAGTAAGCTTACAGTATGACACACCCCTCTATGATGTCAGCTAGCTCTTAGGCTTGCACCATGGTCTTCCTGCACCGACACAGTTGGGTGCAGGCTAGCCATGAGGGGGAATCTGGGATTCAGTATCATTCCCCTCATTTGCATAGGATTGCCTGCTAATTTCTAGTTACAAGTCCCACACTGAGCCTTCCCCGTTAGCAACCACTATTCACTGGCCATGTTGTCTTCTGCCTGCCATTGATTATAATGGCAAAATTGTGATTTTTAGATAAAATGCTTATTTCAGTTTTTTTTATTTTCACCCCGATCCCATTTGCGCGTTGCTGCCCTCGGCTTAAACAGCTGAAATTGGCTAAAAAAAAATTAAAAGTTTTTTTTTTTGCAACTGTTTTCCATGCCAAGGGGCATATATTTGGCCATTGGCTTGGTTTCCACATTATATACACCCTTTATTTGAGCTATCATGGCTCCGTTTGTAGTTTGCAGAAATGTACTCGGTTACTACCCGAATACATTTCTGCAGACTACACTAGCCATGCACAGCCAGCTGCCAGCTTCCTGGATCGCAAATTCACCTCATTTGCATATTTTTCATCTGAAAATGGGGTAATTTGCATACAGGAGCTGTGTCCGTGCAGGAATAGTGCAGGAGAGTTCATGCACGTCCCGGGAGCTTATTCCTGGATCGCACGGTGACCATATTGCCTCCAGAAGCTCCTGCACTATTCCTGCACGCCGTGCAGAGCTTGCTGAATCCTGGGAATTGCTTGTGCAACTCACATTTTTGAGTCACATAAAAATCATTGTTTTCATAAATGGTGGTGTTTTCACATTTTTCCTTTAAATTGTGCCATGTCTTATAAATAAAATTGTAGCAATGTCAACTAAATTGGTAAAGTTAAAAAAAATAACTGAAAGAAAAAAACAACCCATTTTCAGGTAATAATCTCCTTGACAACCTTAATGCCTGTAGTGTAGTCCAAAATCATGGGCTTGTTTTTCTGCACCACCTTCATATTGTATTGATTGCTATTGTCGTTGGTCAGATGAGTACTCAAAATGAGTTGAAACCTAGTGTGACATAGTGCTAAAATCACTTCAGTTATCTCATCTAACAAGGGTAAAGTATAACCTCACTCCAAGAGAATCTCTTTTAACTTATTAACCTCTGTCATAAATTGGCTGCCCCAAGATGTCAGCCTAGACAGACCTGCTATCTGTCCTTTAGCTAAACTGTGCTTTTTTCTATAGGAGAGGCAGCTGTAAAATGCAGATATGAATTCGAAAAAGTAGGCTTTCTGTGAATAGTGGACTCAGTTTTTTTTCATGATTATCCTTAGGAATAGACACATCCAAGTAATTTGTGAAATCAAAAGAGTATCCATGTTTAAACATTAAAAAGTCAGTAGTGAAATTTAAAAACAATATAAAATGCTTCATTCATTCACAAAGCCTTTCAATAAGATAAATATGTCATACCCATGGCATTTAGGTGAGTTTTGGTATGAGGGCATGTTTGCATGTGTGTTTTTTATGTTCTGATAAAATATGACTACATTTTGAAATTAAAGCACTCAGTATTTTAAAATTTGTGTGTTCTACTACTTTATTCCTGCACATTGTCCTGGTTTTGGTTATTGGTTCATTTTTTTGGACACTTGCAAGCAATTTCTCTTAGTGGTGGTTGCATAAACTAGGTTGATGGCATTTCGCCATCAGTAACAGGCCTATGACAGGCATCCACAGGTTATTCTGGATCAACAACAGTAACTCCCTAAAACAGTCAGTCCAGTAGCAGAATCAAGGTGTAATTTCTGGTCTGCTGCCTGTGTAATTGGCTGAGTCTGATACAGTTCACCTGCCAGCTATGCTAGTTCTCCTTGATTACCTTCCTACTGCTGCTTTCCTTCCCATTGCCTTCCTGTTTAAGCCCAGGGTGTGTCGTACAAACACAGTGCTCAGATGTGTACAGAGCTGCTATTTCCTGGTTTACTTTTTTTCCCTTTAAAACACGGTGCATGGCGCACACCTGCTTAGGCAATGTAAAGAGTGCTAGGCAGCTGCAGACACTCCCTTGCTTAGCTCTGCTAAGCTAAGCGCAAACCCGAGCCACAGGGCTCCAGTAAGCTTACAGTATGACACACCCCTCTATGATGTCAGCTAGCTCTTAGGCTTGCACCATGGTCTTCCTGCACCGATACAGTTGGTTGCAGGCTAGCCATGAGGGGGAATCTGGGATTCAGTATCATTCCCCTCATTTGCATAGGATTGCCTGCTAATTTCTAGTTACAAGTCCCACACTGAGCCTTCACCCTTAGCAACCACTATTCACTGGCCATGTTGTCTTCTGCCTGCCATTGATTATAATGGCAAAATTGTGATTTTTAGATAAAATGCTTATTTCAGTTTTTTTTATTTTCGCCCCGATCCCATTTGCGCGTTGCTGCCCTCGGCTTAAACAGCTGAAATTGGCTAAAAAAAATTAAAAGTTTTTTTTTGCAACTGTTTTCCATGCCAAGGGGCATATATTTGGCCATTGGCTTGGTTTCCACATTATATACACCCTTTATTTGAGCTGTCATGGCTCCGTTTTGTAGTTTGCAGAAATGTACTCGGTTACTACCCGAATACATTTCTGCAGACTACACTAGCCATGCACAGCCAGCTGCCAGCTTCCTGGATCACAAATTCACCTCATTTGCATGGTTTTCATCTGAAAATGGGGTAATTTGCATACAGGAGCTTTGTCTCTGCAGGAATAGTGCAGGAGAGCTCATGCACGTCCCGGGAGCTTATTCCTGGATTGCACGGTGGCCATATTGCCTCCAGAAGCTCCTGCACTATTCCTGCATGCCGTGCAGAGCTTGCTGAATCCTGGGGATTGCTTGTGCAACTCACATTTTTGAGTCACATAAAAATCATTGTTTTCATAAATGGTGGTGTTTTCACATTTTTCCTTTAAATTGTGCCATGTCTTATAAATAAAATTGTAGCAATGTCAACTAAATTGGTAAAGTTAAAAAAAATAACTGAAAGAAAAAAACAACCCATTTTCAGGTAATAATCTCCTTGACAACCTTAATGCCTGTAGTGTAGTCCAAAATCATGGGCTTGTTTTTCTGCACCACCTTCATATTGTATTGATTGCTATTGTCGTTGGTCAGATGAGTACTCAAAATGAGTTGAAACCTAATGTGACATAGTGCTAAAATCACTTCAGTTATCTCATCTAACAAGGGTAAAGTATAACCTCACTCCAAGAGAATCTCTTTTAACTTATTAACCTCTGTCATAAATTGGCTGCCCCAAGATGTCAGCCTAGACAGACCTGCTATCTGTCCTTTAGCTAAACTGTGCTTTTTTCTATAGGAGAGGCAGCTGTAAAATGCAGATATGAATTTGAAAAAGTAGGCTTTCTATGAATAGTGGACTCAGTTTTTTTTTCAAGACTATCCTTAGGAATGGACACATCCAAGTAATTTGTGAAATCAAAAGAGTATCCATGTTTAAACATTAAAAAGTCAGTAGTGGAATTTAAAAACAATATAAAATGCTTCATTCATTCACAAAGCCTTTCAATAAGATAAATATGTCATACCCATGGCATTTAGGTGAGTTTTGGTATGAGGGCATGTTTGTATGTGTGTTTTTATGTTCTGATAAAATATGACTACATTTTGAAATTAAAGCACTCAGTATTTTAAAATTTGTGTGTTCTACTACTTTATTTCTGCACATTGTCCTGGTTTTGGTTATTGGTTCATTTTTTTGGACACTTGCAAGATTTCTCTTAGTGGTGGTTGCATAAACTAGGTTGATGGCATTTCGGCCATCAGTAACAGGCCTATGACAGGCATCCACAGGTTATTCTGGATCAACAACAGTAACTCCCTAAAACAGTCAGTCCAGTAGCAGAATCAAGGTGTAATTTCTGGTCTGCTGCCTGTGTAATTGGCTGAGTCTGATACATTTCACCTGCCAGCTATGCTAGTTCTCCTTGATTACCTTCCTACTGCTGCTTTCCCTTCCCATTGCCTTCCTGTTTAAGCCCAGGGGTGTGTCGTACAAACACAGTGCTCAGATGTGTACAGAGCTGCTATTTCCTGGTTTACTTTTTTTTTTCCCTTTAAAACACGGTGCATGGCGCACACCTGCTTAGGCAATGTAAAGAGTGCTAGGCAGCTGCAGACACACCCCTTGCTTAGCTCTGCTAAGCGCAAACCCGAGCCACAGGGCTCCAGTAAGCTTACAGTATGACACACCCCTCTATGATGTCAGCTAGCTCTTAGGCTTGCACCATGGTCTTCCTGCACCGATACAGTTGGTTGCAGGCTAGCCATGAGGGGGAATCTGGGATTCAGTATCATTCCCTCATTTGCATAGGATTGCCTGCTAATTTCTAGTTACAAGTCCCACACTGAGCCTTCCCCCTTAGCAACCACTATTCACTGGCCATGTTGTCTTCTGCCTGCCATTGATTATAATGGCAAAATTGTGATTTTTAGATAAAATGCTTATTTCAGTTTTTTATTTTCGCCCCGATCCCATTTGCGCGTTGCTGCCCTCGGCTTAAACAGCTGAAATTGGCTAAAAAAAATTAAACGTTTTTTTTTTGCAACTGTTTTCCATGCCAAGGGGCATATATTTGGCCATTGGCTTGGTTTCCACATTATATACACCCTTTATTTGAGCTGTCACGGCTCCGTTTTAGTTTGCAGAAATGTACTCGGTTACTACCTGAATACATTTCTGCAGACTACACTAGCCATGCACAGCCAGCTGCCAGCTTCCTGGATCACAAATTCACCTCATTTGCATGGTTTTCATCTGAAAATGGGGTAATTTGCATACAGGAGCTTTGTCTCTGCAGGAATAGTGCAGGAGAGCTCATGCACGTCCCGGGAGCTTATTCCTGGATTGCACGGTGGCCATATTGCCTCCAGAAGCTCCTGCACTATTCCTGCATGCCGTGCAGAGCTTGCTGAATCCTGGGATTGCTTGTGCAACTCACATTTTGAGTCACATAAAATCATTGTTTTCATAAATGGTGGTGTTTTCACATTTTTCCTTTAAATTGTGCCATGTCTTATAAATAAAATTGTAGCAATGTCAACTAAATTGGTAAAGTTTAAAAAAATAACTGAAAGAAAAAAACAACCCATTTTCAGGTAATAATCTCCTTGACAACCTTAATGCCTGTAGTGTAGTCCAAAATCATGGGCTTGTTTTTCTGCACCACCTTCATATTGTATTGATTGCTATTGTCGTTGGTCAGATGAGTACTCAAAATGAGTTGAAACCTAGTGTGACATAGTGCTAAAATCACTTCAGTTATCTCATCTAACAAGGGTAAAGTATAACCTCACTCCAAGAGAATCTCTTTTAACTTATTAACCTCTGTCATAAATTGGCTGCCCCAAGATGTCAGCCTAGACAGACCTGCTATCTGTCCTTTAGCTAAACTGTGCTTTTTTCTATAGGAGAGGCAGCTGTAAAATGCAGATATGAATTCGAAAAAGTAGGCTTTCTGTGAATAGTGGACTCAGTTTTTTTTCATGATTATCCTTAGGAATAGACACATCCAAGTAATTTGTGAAATCAAAAGAGTATCCATGTTTAAACATTAAAAAGTCAGTAGTGAAATTTAAAAACAATATAAAATGCTTCATTCATTCACAAAGCCTTTCAATAAGATAAATATGTCATACCCATGGCATTTAGGTGAGTTTTGGTATGAGGGCATGTTTGCATGTGTGTTTTTTATGTTCTGATAAAATATGACTACATTTTGAAATTAAAGCACTCAGTATTTTAAAATTTGTGTGTTCTACTACTTTATTCCTGCACATTGTCCTGGTTTTGGTTATTGGTTCATTTTTTTGGACACTTGCAAGCAATTTCTCTTAGTGGTGGTTGCATAAACTAGGTTGATGGCATTTCGGCCATCAGTAACAGGCCTATGACAGGCATCCACAGGTTATTCTGGATCAACAACAGTAACTCCCTAAAACAGTCAGTCCAGTAGCAGAATCAAGGTGTAATTTCTGGTCTGCTGCCTGTGTAATTGGCTGAGTCTGATACAGTTCACCTGCCAGCTATGCTAGTTCTCCTTGATTACCTTCCTACTGCTGCTTTCCCTTCCCATTGCCTTCCTGTTTAAGCCCAGGGGTGTGTCGTACAAACACAGTGCTCAGATGTGTACAGAGCTGCTATTTCCTGGTTTACTTTTTTTTTCCCTTTAAAACACGGTGCATGGCGCGCACACCTGCTTAGGCAATGTAAAGAGTGCTAGGCAGCTGCAGACACACCCCCTTGCTTAGCTCTGCTAAGCTAAGCGCAAACCCGAGCCACAGGGCTCCAGTAAGCTTACAGTATGACACACCCCTCTATGATGTCAGCTAGCTCTTAGGCTTGCACCATGGTCTTCCTGCACCGATACAGTTGGTTGCAGGCTAGCCATGAGGGGGAATCTGGGATTCAGTATCATTCCCCTCATTTGCATAGGATTGCCTGCTAATTTCTAGTTACAAGTCCCACACTGAGCCTTCACCCTTAGCAACCACTATTCACTGGCCATGTTGTCTTCTGCCTGCCATTGATTATAATGGCAAAATTGTGATTTTTAGATAAAATGCTTATTTCAGTTTTTTTTATTTTCGCCCCGATCCCATTTGCGCGTTGCTGCCCTCGGCTTAAACAGCTGAAATTGGCTAAAAAAAATTAAAAGTTTTTTTTTGCAACTGTTTTCCATGCCAAGGGGCATATATTTGGCCATTGGCTTGGTTTCCACATTATATACACCCTTTATTTGAGCTGTCATGGCACGGTTTTGTAGTTTGCAGAAATGTACTCGGTTACTACCCGAATACATTTCTGCAGACTACACTAGCCATGCACAGCCAGCTGCCAGCTTCCTGGATCACAAATTCACCTCATTTGCATGGTTTTCATCTGAAAATGGGGTAATTTGCATACAGGAGCTTTGTCTGTGCAGGAATAGTGCAGGAGAGCTCATGCACGTCCCGGGAGCTTATTCCTGGATCGCACGGTGGCCATATTGCCTTCAGAAGCTCCTGCACTATTCCTGCATGCCGTGCAGAGCTTGCTGAATCCTGGGATTGCTTGTGCAACTCACATTTTGAGTCACATAAAATCATTGTTTTCATAAATGGTGGTGTTTTCACATTTTTCCTTTAAATTGTGCCATGTCTTATAAATAAAATTGTAGCAATGTCAACTAAATTGGTAAAGTTAAAAAATAACTGAAAGAAAAAACAACCCATTTTCAGGTAATAATCTCCTTGACAACCTTAATGCCTGTAGTGTAGTCCAAAATCATGGGCTTGTTTTTCTGCACCACCTTCATATTGTATTGATTGCTATTGTCGTTGGTCAGATGAGTACTCAAAATGAGTTGAAACCTAATGTGACATAGTGCTAAAATCACTTCAGTTATCTCATCTAACAAGGGTAAAGTATAACCTCACTCCAAGAGAATCTCTTTTAACTTATTAACCTCTGTCATAAATTGGCTGCCCCAAGATGTCAGCCTAGACAGACCTGCTGTCTGTCCTTTAGCTAAACTGTGCTTTTTCTATAGGAGAGGCAGCTGTAAAATGCAGATATGAATTTGAAAAAGTAGGCTTTCTATGAATAGTGGACTCAGTTTTTTTTTCAAGACTATCCTTAGGAATGGACACATCCAAGTAATTTGTGAAATCAAAAGAGTATCCATGTTTAAACATTAAAAAGTCAGTAGTGGAATTTAAAAACAATATAAAATGCTTCATTCATTCACAAAGCCTTTCAATAAGATAAATATGTCATACCCATGGCATTTAGGTGAGTTTTGGTATGAGGACATGTTTGTATGTGTGTTTTTTATGTTCTGATAAAATATGACTACATTTTGAAATTAAAGCACTCAGTATTTTAAAATTTGTGTGTTCTACTACTTTATTTCTGCACATTGTCCTGGTTTTGGTTATTGGTTCATTTTTTTGGACACTTGCAAGATTTCTCTTAGTGGTGGTTGCATAAACTAGGTTGATGGCATTTCGGCCATCAGTAACAGGCCTATGACAGGCATCCACAGGTTATTCTGGATCAACAACAGTAACTCCCTAAAACAGTCAGTCCAGTAGCAGAATCAAGGTGTAATTTCTGGTCTGCTGCCTGTGTAATTGGCTGAGTCTGATACATTTCACCTGCCAGCTATGCTAGTTCTCCTTGATTACCTTCCTACTGCTGCTTTCCCTTCCCATTGCCTTCCTGTTTAAGCCCAGGGGTGTGTCGTACAAACACAGTGCTCAGATGTGTACAGAGCTGCTATTTCCTGGTTTACTTTTTTTTTTCCCTTTAAAACACGGTGCATGGCGCGCACACCTGCTTAGGCAATGTAAAGAGTGCTAGGCAGCTGCAGACACACCCCCTTGCTTAGCTCTGCTAAGCTAAGCGCAAACCCGAGCCACAGGGCTCCAGTAAGCTTACAGTATGACACACCCCTCTATGATGTCAGCTAGCTCTTAGGCTTGCACCATGGTCTTCCTGCACCGATACAGTTGGTTGCAGGCTAGCCATGAGGGGGAATCTGGGATTCAGTATCATTCCCCTCATTTGCATAGGATTGCCTGCTAATTTCTAGTTACAAGTCCCACACTGAGCCTTCCCCCTTAGCAACCACTATTCACTGGCCATGTTGTCTTCTGCCTGCCATTGATTATAATGGCAAAATTGTGATTTTTAGATAAAATGCTTATTTCAGTTTTTTTTATTTTCGCCCCGATCCCATTTGCGCGTTGCTGCCCTCGGCTTAAACAGCTGAAATTGGCTAAAAAAAATTAAACGTTTTTTTTTGCAACTGTTTTCCATGCCAAGGGGCATATATTTGGCCATTGGCTTGGTTTCCACATTATATACACCCTTTATTTGAGCTGTCATGGCTCCGTTTTGTAGTTTGCAGAAATGTACTCGGTTACTACCCGAATACATTTCTGCAGACTACACTAGCCATGCACAGCCAGCTGCCAGCTTCCTGGATCACAAATTCACCTCATTTGCATGGTTTTCATCTGAAAATGGGGTAATTTGCATACAGGAGCTTTGTCTCTGCAGGAATAGTGCAGGAGAGCTCATGCACGTCCCGGGAGCTTATTCCTGGATTGCACGGTGGCCATATTGCCTCCAGAAGCTCCTGCACTATTCCTGCATGCCGTGCAGAGCTTGCTGAATCCTGGGGATTGCTTGTGCAACTCACATTTTTGAGTCACATAAAAATCATTGTTTTCATAAATGGTGGTGTTTTCACATTTTTCCTTTAAATTGTGCCATGTCTTATAAATAAAATTGTAGCAATGTCAACTAAATTGGTAAAGTTTAAAAAAATAACTGAAAGAAAAAAACAACCCATTTTCAGGTAATAATCTCCTTGACAACCTTAATGCCTGTAGTGTAGTCCAAAATCATGGGCTTGTTTTTCTGCACCACCTTCATATTGTATTGATTGCTATTGTCGTTGGTCAGATGAGTACTCAAAATGAGTTGAAACCTAGTGTGACATAGTGCTAAAATCACTTCAGTTATCTCATCTAACAAGGGTAAAGTATAACCTCACTCCAAGAGAATCTCTTTTAACTTATTAACCTCTGTCATAAATTGGCTGCCCCAAGATGTCAGCCTAGACAGACCTGCTATCTGTCCTTTAGCTAAACTGTGCTTTTTTCTATAGGAGAGGCAGCTGTAAAATGCAGATATGAATTCGAAAAAGTAGGCTTTCTGTGAATAGTGGACTCAGTTTTTTTTCATGATTATCCTTAGGAATAGACACATCCAAGTAATTTGTGAAATCAAAAGAGTATCCATGTTTAAACATTAAAAAGTCAGTAGTGAAATTTAAAAACAATATAAAATGCTTCATTCATTCACAAAGCCTTTCAATAAGATAAATATGTCATACCCATGGCATTTAGGTGAGTTTTGGTATGAGGGCATGTTTGCATGTGTGTTTTTTATGTTCTGATAAAATATGACTACATTTTGAAATTAAAGCACTCAGTATTTTAAAATTTGTGTGTTCTACTACTTTATTCCTGCACATTGTCCTGGTTTTGGTTATTGGTTCATTTTTTTGGACACTTGCAAGCAATTTCTCTTAGTGGTGGTTGCATAAACTAGGTTGATGGCATTTCGGCCATCAGTAACAGGCCTATGACAGGCATCCACAGGTTATTCTGGATCAACAACAGTAACTCCCTAAAACAGTCAGTCCAGTAGCAGAATCAAGGTGTAATTTCTGGTCTGCTGCCTGTGTAATTGGCTGAGTCTGATACAGTTCACCTGCCAGCTATGCTAGTTCTCCTTGATTACCTTCCTACTGCTGCTTTCCCTTCCCATTGCCTTCCTGTTTAAGCCCAGGGGTGTGTCGTACAAACACAGTGCTCAGATGTGTACAGAGCTGCTATTTCCTGGTTTACTTTTTTTCCCTTTAAAACACGGTGCATGGCGCGCACACCTGCTTAGGCAATGTAAAGAGTGCTAGGCAGCTGCAGACACACCCCCTTGCTTAGCTCTGCTAAGCTAAGCAAACCCGAGCCACAGGGCTCCAGTAAGCTTACAGTATGACACACCCTCTATGATGTCAGCTAGCTCTTAGGCTTGCACCATGGTCTTCCTGCACCGATACAGTTGGTTGCAGGCTAGCCATGAGGGGGAATCTGGGATTCAGTATCATTCCCCTCATTTGCATAGGATTGCCTGCTAATTTCTAGTTACAAGTCCCACACTGAGCCTTCCCCCTTAGCAACCACTATTCACTGGCCATGTTGTCTTCTGCCTGCCATTGATTATAATGGCAAAATTGTGATTTTTAGATAAAATGCTTATTTCAGTTTTTTTTATTTTCGCCCCGATCCCATTTGCGCGTTGCTGCCCTCGGCTTAAACAGCTGAAATTGGCTAAAAAAAATTAAACGTTTTTTTTTGCAACTGTTTTCCATGCCAAGGGGCATATATTTGGCCATTGGCTTGGTTTCCACATTATATACACCCTTTATTTGAGCTGTCATGGCTCCGTTTTGTAGTTTGCAGAAATGTACTCGGTTACTACCCGAATACATTTCTGCAGACTACACTAGCCATGCACAGCCAGCTGCCAGCTTCCTGGATCACAAATTCACCTCATTTGCATGGTTTTCATCTGAAAATGGGGTAATTTGCATACAGGAGCTTTGTCTCTGCAGGAATAGTGCAGGAGAGCTCATGCACGTCCCGGGAGCTTATTCCTGGATTGCACGGTGGCCATATTGCCTCCAGAAGCTCCTGCACTATTCCTGCATGCCGTGCAGAGCTTGCTGAATCCTGGGGATTGCTTGTGCAACTCACATTTTTGAGTCACATAAAAATCATTGTTTTCATAAATGGTGGTGTTTTCACATTTTTCCTTTAAATTGTGCCATGTCTTATAAATAAAATTGTAGCAATGTCAACTAAATTGGTAAAGTTTAAAAAATAACTGAAAGAAAAAACAACCCATTTTCAGGTAATAATCTCCTTGACAACCTTAATGCCTGTAGTGTAGTCCAAAATCATGGGCTTGTTTTTCTGCACCACCTTCATATTGTATTGATTGCTATTGTCGTTGGTCAGATGAGTACTCAAAATGAGTTGAAACCTAGTGTGACATAGTGCTAAAATCACTTCAGTTATCTCATCTAACAAGGGTAAAGTATAACCTCACTCCAAGAGAATCTCTTTTAACTTATTAACCTCTGTCATAAATTGGCTGCCCCAAGATGTCAGCCTAGACAGACCTGCTATCTGTCCTTTAGCTAAACTGTGCTTTTTTCTATAGGAGAGGCAGCTGTAAAATGCAGATATGAATTCGAAAAAGTAGGCTTTCTGTGAATAGTGGACTCAGTTTTTTTTCATGATTATCCTTAGGAGCAGACACATCCAAGTAATTTGTGAAATCAAAAGAGTATCCATGTTTAAACATTAAAAAGTCAGTAGTGAAATTTAAAAACAATATAAAATGCTTCATTCATTCACAAAGCCTTTCAATAAGATAAATATGTCATACCCATGGCATTTAGGTGAGTTTTGGTATGAGGGCATGTTTGCATGTGTGTTTTTTATGTTCTGATAAAATATGACTACATTTTGAAATTAAAGCACTCAGTATTTTAAAATTTGTGTGTTCTACTACTTTATTCCTGCACATTGTCCTGGTTTTGGTTATTGGTTCATTTTTTTGGACACTTGCAAGCAATTTCTCTTAGTGGTGGTTGCATAAACTAGGTTGATGGCATTTCGCCATCAGTAACAGGCCTATGACAGGCATCCACAGGTTATTCTGGATCAACAACAGTAACTCCCTAAAACAGTCAGTCCAGTAGCAGAATCAAGGTGTAATTTCTGGTCTGCTGCCTGTGTAATTGGCTGAGTCTGATACAGTTCACCTGCCAGCTATGCTAGTTCTCCTTGATTACCTTCCTACTGCTGCTTTCCCTTCCCATTGCCTTCCTGTTTAAGCCCAGGGGTGTGTCGTACAAACACAGTGCTCAGATGTGTACAGAGCTGCTATTTCCTGTTTACTTTTTTTCCCCTTTAAAACACGGTGCATGGCGCGCACACCTGCTTAGGCAATGTAAAGAGTGCTAGGCAGCTGCAGACACACCCCCTTGCTTAGCTCTGCTAAGCTAAGCGCAAACCCGAGCCACAGGGCTCCAGTAAGCTTACAGTATGACACACCCCTCTATTATGTCAGCTAGCTCTTAGGCTTGCACCATGGTCTTCCTGCACCGATACAGTTGGTTGCAGGCTAGCCATGAGGGGGAATCTGGGATTCAGTATCATTCCCCTCATTTGCATAGGATTGCCTGCTAATTTCTAGTTACAAGTCCCACACTGAGCCTTCACCCTTAGCAACCACTATTCACTGGCCATGTTGTCTTCTGCCTGCCATTGATTATAATGGCAAAATTGTGATTTTTAGATAAAATGCTTATTTCAGTTTTTTTTATTTTCGCCCCGATCCCATTTGCGCGTTGCTGCCCTCGGCTTAAACAGCTGAAATTGGCTAAAAAAAATTAAAAGTTTTTTTTTGCAACTGTTTTCCATGCCAAGGGGCATATATTTGGCCATTGGCTTGGTTTCCACATTATATACACCCTTTATTTGAGCTGTCATGGCTCCGTTTTGTAGTTTGCAGAAATGTACTCGGTTACTACCCGAATACATTTCTGCAGACTACACTAGCCATGCACAGCCAGCTGCCAGCTTCCTGGATCACAAATTCACCTCATTTGCATGGTTTTCATCTGAAAATGGGGTAATTTGCATACAGGAGCTTTGTCTGTGCAGGAATAGTGCAGGAGAGCTCATGCACGTCCCGGGAGCTTATTCCTGGATCGCACGGTGGCCATATTGCCTTCAGAAGCTCCTGCACTATTCCTGCATGCCGTGCAGAGCTTGCTGAATCCTGGGGATTGCTTGTGCAACTCACATTTTTGAGTCACATAAAAATCATTGTTTTCATAAATGGTGGTGTTTTCACATTTTTCCTTTAAATTGTGCCATGTCTTATAAATAAAATTGTAGCAATGTCAACTAAATTGGTAAAGTTAAAAAAAATAACTGAAAGAAAAAAACAACCCATTTTCAGGTAATAATCTCCTTGACAACCTTAATGCCTGTAGTGTAGTCCAAAATCATGGGCTTGTTTTTCTGCACCACCTTCATATTGTATTGATTGCTATTGTCGTTGGTCAGATGAGTACTCAAAATGAGTTGAAACCTAATGTGACATAGTGCTAAAATCACTTCAGTTATCTCATCTAACAAGGGTAAAGTATAACCTCACTCCAAGAGAATCTCTTTTAACTTATTAACCTCTGTCATAAATTGGCTGCCCCAAGATGTCAGCCTAGACAGACCTGCTGTCTGTCCTTTAGCTAAACTGTGCTTTTTTCTATAGGAGAGGCAGCTGTAAAATGCAGATATGAATTTGAAAAAGTAGGCTTTCTATGAATAGTGGACTCAGTTTTTTTTTCAAGACTATCCTTAGGAATGGACACATCCAAGTAATTTGTGAAATCAAAAGAGTATCCATGTTTAAACATTAAAAAGTCAGTAGTGGAATTTAAAAACAATATAAAATGCTTCATTCATTCACAAAGCCTTTCAATAAGATAAATATGTCATACCCATGGCATTTAGGTGAGTTTTGGTATGAGGGCATGTTTGTATGTGTGTTTTTTATGTTCTGATAAAATATGACTACATTTTGAAATTAAAGCACTCAGTATTTTAAAATTTGTGTGTTCTACTACTTTATTTCTGCACATTGTCCTGGTTTTGGTTATTGGTTCATTTTTTTGGACACTTGCAAGATTTCTCTTAGTGGTGGTTGCATAAACTAGGTTGATGGCATTTCGGCCATCAGTAACAGGCCTATGACAGGCATCCACAGGTTATTCTGGATCAACAACAGTAACTCCCTAAAACAGTCAGTCCAGTAGCAGAATCAAGGTGTAATTTCTGGTCTGCTGCCTGTGTAATTGGCTGAGTCTGATACATTTCACCTGCCAGCTATGCTAGTTCTCCTTGATTACCTTCCTACTGCTGCTTTCCCTTCCCATTGCCTTCCTGTTTAAGCCCAGGGGTGTGTCGTACAAACACAGTGCTCAGATGTGTACAGAGCTGCTATTTCCTGGTTTACTTTTTTTTTCCCTTTAAAACACGGTGCATGGCGCGCACACCTGCTTAGGCAATGTAAAGAGTGCTAGGCAGCTGCAGACACACCCCCTTGCTTAGCTCTGCTAAGCTAAGCGCAAACCCGAGCCACAGGGCTCCAGTAAGCTTACAGTATGACACACCCCTCTATGATGTCAGCTAGCTCTTAGGCTTGCACCATGGTCTTCCTGCACCGATACAGTTGGTTGCAGGCTAGCCATGAGGGGGAATCTGGGATTCAGTATCATTCCCCTCATTTGCATAGGATTGCCTGCTAATTTCTAGTTACAAGTCCCACACTGAGCCTTCCCCCTTAGCAACCACTATTCACTGGCCATGTTGTCTTCTGCCTGCCATTGATTATAATGGCAAAATTGTGATTTTTAGATAAAATGCTTATTTCAGTTTTTTTTATTTTCGCCCCGATCCCATTTGCGCGTTGCTGCCCTCGGCTTAAACAGCTGAAATTGGCTAAAAAAAATTAAACGTTTTTTTTTGCAACTGTTTTCCATGCCAAGGGGCATATATTTGGCCATTGGCTTGGTTTCCACATTATATACACCCTTTATTTGAGCTGTCATGGCTCCGTTTTGTAGTTTGCAGAAATGTACTCGGTTACTACCCGAATACATTTCTGCAGACTACACTAGCCATGCACAGCCAGCTGCCAGCTTCCTGGATCACAAATTCACCTCATTTGCATGGTTTTCATCTGAAAATGGGGTAATTTGCATACAGGAGCTTTGTCTCTGCAGGAATAGTGCAGGAGAGCTCATGCACGTCCCGGGAGCTTATTCCTGGATTGCACGGTGGCCATATTGCCTCCAGAAGCTCCTGCACTATTCCTGCATGCCGTGCAGAGCTTGCTGAATCCTCGGGATTGCTTGTGCAACTCACAGTTTTGAGTCACATAAAAATCATTGTTTTCATAAATGGTGGTGTTTTCACATTTTTCCTTTAAATTGTGCCATGTCTTATAAATAAAATTGTAGCAATGTCAACTAAATTGGTAAAGTTTAAATTAA